>NC_068303.1:38791500-39091500 GCF_025860055.1 Xyrauchen texanus
GAGGATAGATATTTTTGTGAATATTTTGAATATAAGTCCAAAAACATAAATAATAAGGATATATTTTTCACAGCCTTCTTTTCTCATATTTACCAAGGCTGCCAATATTTTTGGCCACAACTGTATTTAATTTTCCAGCGACACGCTTTTCCATCTGTATAGGATGTTTTATTTGTCCTCTTCTCATTATAAATAAAAGTAAATCAAAATTATCTCTGAGTTTCCCAGTCCTAATTACAACTTGATGGGTCGCTAATGTGCAACTTTCGAGAGGAAAACTCAAAAATAATTCTGATAGCTCGTGAAGACAGCATTAGAGTTAATGAGTTTTTGTGGGCCTGGGTATCTCAGCAAGTATTTATGCTGACTACCACCCCTGGAGTCACAAGTTCAAATCCAGGGCGTGCTGAGTGACTCCAGCCAGGTCTCCTAAGCAACCAAATAGGCCTGGTTGCTAGGGAGGGTAGAGTCACATAGGGTAAACTCCTCATGGTCACTCATAATGTGGTTCTCGCTATCGGTGGGGCGCATGGTGAGTTGTGCGTGGATTCCGCGGAGCATAGCGTGGTCCTCCACATGTCCCATGTCTCCGCAGTAATGTGCTCAACAAGCCACGTGATTAGATGTAGTCTGACAGTTATCAGTGAAATTTGTCATGAGAAATCACACTTGAAGGGTCAGAAATTAACTTTGAAGGGCTTCTTTTAACTTTATAAACACATAAAAACAACTAAGTATTGCCCTAAATACCTACATTTAATCTATGTATTAATATCAATTCCAAATGAATTCGGTAAGGTTATTACATATTAATTTAAATCCTCATCAACCCATACTTTGCGATATGTATCAGACTAAAATAATATAAAATGTATTAGAAAAAAGGTGATTAAAAGGGATGAAAAACTTGGTGGTGACCAGTTACCGCATCTAAAATATAATCTTTCCCTAGTAAAAAATAAATAACAAATCCTGATGACAAAAAAAAGTTAATAGCCAACTTATTTGCCAACTACCGATTTGTCAAATGAAGATGAATAATCATGCATTAGAAATACATTATTAATTCTAAATAGTTCAATTTAGTTCAACAGAATTTAAATGTTACTCTGGCATTTATTTAGATTTGGCAAAGGAAAATGATGAATATTTGTGCATTACAAATATACAAACATAAATACACCATAGAAAGTGTGTTCTCTTTGCTTTTTGTTGATTCATTTCAAATATTCCTGTTTGAGTTGTAGGTAAATACAGAATTGACGGTCTCTATTAGTGTGCAATATATGAATGATATTTTAGCATCCAGCCAGTGAAAGAGATTTTCTCAAATCCTCCAGATGATTTTGAGCTTGAGTGATCATCATACGTATTACATCCTGAGGAGGAAAAAGCATACATGAATATCAAATAAATTATTGTAGAATAGTAGAAGTTTGTCTTTTATATCAAAAGAGAAATATAATGGAATACATTTTGAAATAAGAGTTTGATGTACTATGCAAGTATAAAGTAAATTTCAGAAATTTCACCACTAAGTGCAACTATATTTAAGTATTAGACTATTACACTATTTGTCAATGCACATATTTAGAAGTTTATTTTGCAATAGTGATCGGCTTATATAGGCACCTGGTTTGTTTCGCTCTTGTTCCTCTTGAACTCTTCTCTGGCCCAGTCTCTCATATATCTGCGATCAGACTCATCAGGTATTTTGCGGATGATTCGGAACAAATTTCTATAAACGCCCAGAACCTTCTGCCTCTGTAAAAACTGACCACAACAGCACAGCGGTTTACTTCACAACTGAGTGTGCGTTCACACAAGACGCGTAGTTGCATTCAGAAACAACGGAGCGCAACGCAATAGATCAACGCAGGGGTCTCAGGTTTTCAAGGGGTTTCAGCGACCAAAGTGATAGGTCTGACAGGACGTGTCATGTGTGAACGGCCCCTTGGAAATCTGTCTGGCTGTTTTAAAAAGCGAGGACGCATTTTTACAACATTTGTTTTGGACTTCACCATTAACAACACGTTAGGCGTTTACGACAGTAGGATTGCAATCGTTGTGAATTTGAATTTACCTGTTTGAGACTCAAGGCCGCTGGAGGTAATCTAGAGGCTGCCATGTTGGGGGCGGAGTTCACAGATTCAAATGTTGTTTGTCATTGGTCAGAAGAAGTGACGTCACAATCACCGACGAACAATAAAGCTGTTTTATGACAAAAGTCCTTGGATTGAATTATATAAAGAATGCCTTTTTCCAATTAAATTACTGAATTTGAATTTAATTTGGATTGAGGTTTCAAAAGCGATGCATGGTTGTCATTAGAATTCTAATTTAAGGAAGTTAAATAAAAAAGATTCATGCTGCACTGTGGGAAAATATAAGCATATGGCATCACCATATATGTTGTTTTTATATTATATAATATTATTTTAAATGTATTATATTATTGTTTGCTCATTTTCATTGCAGGGTGCTAGTATTTTGTGTTATGCAGCATCATTAATATACTAGTCGATTGACTGTGGATGTTAAATGTTGATCGTATGAGCAAATGACAGTAAGAAACCATAAATGCAATTGTGTATTAAATATACATGGGACATTAAATGAATTGTTCAACCAAAAAATTAAACTTCTCTCAACATTTACTCATGCCATCCCAGATGTGAATGACTTTCTTTCTGCTATACAGAACACAAACAAAAATTCTTAGAAAAATAACTCAACACTTTAGGTCCATACAATGCTAGTGAATGGTGACCAAAATTTTAAAGCTCAGAAAAACACATAAAGGCATCTTCAAAGTAATCCATAAAACTCCAGTGGTTTAATCAATGTCTTCTAAAGTGATCCAATCAGTTTTGGGTGAGAACAGACCAAAATGTTACTTTATTTTACTTTAAATCTTGCCATCCTTGGCAATCATGATTTCAAGCTCAAATAGAAGTCCTATAGAACCATCTAGCGCTCTGCGCATGCCTTAGCCACTGGGTGGTGTAATTGAGCTTGAAACTATGTTCGTGTCTAGATACTGCAATGGTAAAATGTACAGTGAAAAAGCAGTTACATTTTGGTCAGTTCTAAACCCAGAACCAACTGGATCACTTCAGAAGACGTTGATTAAACTACTGAAGTTGACTTGATTACTTGTGTGCTGCCTTTGTGTTTTTACAAATATGCATTGGTGAATCCGTGAGTTTTAGATGAGAACAGACCAAATTATAACTCCTTTTTCATTATAAATATTGACACCAGCAACAATTGCAAGATGTAAGATTGTTACACTGCAGGATTAGTGAACTAGTGGAAGCAAATAAAAGGTGTTTTAAAATGGTGAAAAACTAAAATATACACTGTTCTTTATACATTTTCATATATGCTAAAATCTTGATGTTGATTCAACAGAGTACAACAGTCTGGTTCCGGAAGTAAAAATTCTGTTAATTTATCCCATAGATTAATTGATATTCAACGATAATTTATAAACCCTAGGCAGACTACCGTGAGCTACTAAGTTGTTCATCGATGGTATATGCTTCCGTTGAAGCCATCTGTCTGCGTTATCTCAACTTCATTGTTTAAAAATAGTGTTTGATAGTGAAATTAATGTTAAACAACTACATTACCCATGGTACAGCAGAGAACGATCCACTAATCAGAGAACTGCATCCAATGAAACCCACAAAATGTTCCTCGGAGCCGCACACTGCTATAACGCACTGTAAATGACATAATTGAGTCGTCTCCCTTCACCCTTAAACTATTTATGTATTTGTACATATTGGGATATTTTGCAATAAAAACGTAAATTCTACTGGTTTTATACTCATAAACAACAACCTAAAATCGATAGTTTTATATATTCCCATCATTTTTTATTCAATTACATATTTCGCAATGCTACATGGGATTGTAGTTTGTGCCCTTGTGAAAGATGGTAAGTACACAGTCTTGTACCTTTCTATTTATGTCCGATTTTCAAATACTTTTCTGCATCAAAACAAAGTTAGTGATGTTGTGATTCACCTCGGAGCTGGTTGGTTTGGTCCATGACTTACTACTCTTTTATGAAAGATTTTATTAAAAGTCTATGGAAGAAAAGAATGGGTAAAATACTTCCGGAACACAAACGGTGTGGCACTGTTGCGCTATATACTCAAAATAGTTACAGCTGCTCTTCCTCGGAATGAACCCACCAGTTTAATCAAAGAAGAAATCATTATTACATTCAGAGCTGCACCAGTTATTAGGAAGAATTCAGAACAATAAAATTATTGATGATCCATATGCAGTATTTTGTCATTATGTGACTGTTCTTGCATGAAAAAGAACAAAAACGGTTTGGTAGTAACACAGTTGGGTTGGAATTGCATTACAATGGATAAACAGGTATATGAATGGCGAGCAATTGGTTGACAGAGAAGAGAACAGGATATACGTCATGGTTTATTTCCTAAACCTTTGGGACTGCGGACGGTCAAAAGAAATTGACAAATCAACACTGTATAATTTATATATACAACTTTGTGTGTATAAATAGAAAATACATAGAAGTGCAACAATTTACAATGTTTTCACTTGGGAGTCTCATGAAACCTGTAAAGAACATTTTTCACCCAAAAATTTAAAGAGATGAATAAGAAATTACATTTAGCTTAAAGAAAACAGATTACTTTTTAGAACATACTTTCGTGAAAATACGGCACATTTCCCCAAAATTCTCATGACTTTAATTCCAACAAATTATATATCCTATTTAAATTGTAATAGTATTTGTCCATCATGGTAATATTAGTTGTTCTCCTTTAAATATATAATGATATTTATAAACAATCATTGTATTACAGTATTTTTTTAAAGGCCTTATTTATGCAAAAAATGATTTCTTCTCTTTAAGGTGAAATATGAACTGGACATTGTTTTATGAGAGATTCAACCAGGCAGTTTAATTTTCCAGACTTCATGGATGATTTCACTCTAGGTTTTGGTGAAAGAAAAGCATGAAATCAAAGTCACAGCAGCAGCAGAATTAAGAGTTTGGTCAGTCCCTGTGTAGTTTATCGACGGGCCACTCAGAGTAAGAAACAAATCACACAATCATAACTAAAGACATCATCTGAGGAAGGAATTATTCAACTCTTCATTTCAACTAGCATTTAAAAATTCTTTAAATAAATTAAAGAGGTGTAAAAATACACAGCTCCACTGCATCATTAGATTCTCGCTTGTTTAAAAGGCACCAGACAAGTGCATCCTGAACAAAAAATAATAATAAATGAAGCACAAATTCTCATGGCAGACCCGACCAGTCAAACCACCAAAGATGGAAGAGAAAGAACATAAAAACATAAAATAAAAGAAAATCCCCACATGCACATTACATGTTGTGAATCTCATAGATCTCAAAAATAAGACTAAGTCCTGGTCATACACTCACCTAAAGGATTATTAGAAACACCATACTAATACTGTGTTTGACCCCCTTTCGCCTTCAGAACTGCCTTAATTCTACGTGGCATTGATTCAACAAGGTGCTGAAAGCATTCTTTAGAAATGCTGGCCCATATTGATAGGATAGCATCTTGCAGTTGATGGAGATTTGTGGGATGCACATCCAGGGCACGAAGCTCCCGTTCCACCACATCCCAAAGATGCTCTATTGGGTTGAGATCTGGTGACTGTGGGGGCCATTTTAGTACAGTGAACTCATTGTGATGTTCAAGAAACCAATTTGAAATGATTCGAGCTTTGTGACATGGTGCAATATATATATATATATATATATATATATATATATATATATATATATATATATATATATATATCACAATATTTTTTTTTTTTACAAAAATCTAAATGGAACAGACTTCATTTGTATTGTAAATATAATTTATTTTGATTTTCAGGTAAAATATACCCGTTTCTCAAACTCACATTCACACAAAACTTACACCAGTCCCGCCCCTGCTCCGCCGTAAACTGGCTCATCCTCATCTTTACACACTTGATACCGTTATCATCTAAGGAACATGATGCGAACAAGAAGGCATGCTCCGGTTGCTTGCCGTTCTTGAACAAGTGATTGAGCTTTTTTATTCATATGAAATTTCATACCTGCATTCTAATCTACATTTTGATGTAATCCTTCCTCGTGATTACACAGCGTGTTTTTATTAGCTGAATGGGAGACTAAACAAAAAGTTAAAATGTGACGAGACTGCCTTATGTATACCCAACAGACTCATGCAGCACGTGCAAACCATTCATCACGCATCACGAGTTGCAGCATTTCACGTTCGGTTAATCGCGCGAGAAAACGCGCCCGCTTTGCTTCGGTCTAGGTGCGTACACACTGCCAGCGACTTTATCGCTGCAGGTCGCCAGTGGCTGGCGGTGAAGTCGCTAGTGGGTGTTCCCACTACTGGTTGCCTAGTAACGTTTATAAATGACATTCACGGATGCCACTCCATTGCTGTTGACAGCGAATCTCTTTTCTTGCCACTAAAAACAAACATTTTGGAGGGAAAAGACTAAATATAAATGGAGTCAGTACATAAAATGCTTTATATCCAAAGATGAATGAGAAACAAGGCGTGCTGTTTGCCATAGCGGCTGTTTATCTGCGGCGAAAATGCAAATGCCGGTCTGTCTGGGTCCATAAAATCCCCGCGATCTCAGATACACCTTTCCACGCAGTATTTTTCTTAAAAATGTCCTTGTACATGGGAAGAGACATATAAAGCACTGGAAAATTTCTAACAGCAAGAATTAGCCTTTCATCCACCTTTCCGTTACTGCAGGAGCTGAGAGAGAGAGAAAGGATCACGTGAGCTCTCCCGTCTTCTCTCCTATTGGCTGTCGCTTCCGTCAGTCGCTCCAAAGTTGAACTTTTCTCAACTTTGTCGCGTCGCTGGACACACCCACATCTAGCGCCAACATCCAATAGGGGCTGGCTGCAGACTACGGGGCGAGTGGAGCTCCATTCAAAAGCGGAAATACGTCACCTCCACTGCGCCGGAGCGCATATATACGTCACCTCTACTGCGGCCTTATACTGTCTATGATTGCGACCGAGCGCATATATATATATATTTATTTATTTAACCGAGCGCATATATACGTGACCTCACCTAATCTTCACACACAATATCAAAGCAGTATACTAAACTTTTACGAAGTGGAGGTGACGTATTTCCTGTTTGAGAGTGGAGCTCCAATCGCCCACAGTCTGCAGCCAGACGCGACAGCTCGTGTCGCCGGAAGTCGCTGTGCTCGCATTGAAAATGAATGGTATTGAGTCGCTGTCATTTCTCTCTCGGTCTCACCGCGATTGTATCTGGGCTGATGCAAGAAGATCAGAAGTGCTCAAACAGAAGAAGATTAGGATCCCAGAGGACCTGACGCAGAGGACGAAGGAAGCACGGAACAAGTTGTGGCCTTTGGTGGAGAAAGCACGAAAGGAGGCTCGTCGTGCTGGCTTCAGGGGGCCAAATGCTATCGTGGATGGAAGGAGGATTTCTGCGGACGATGTCTGATTTTTTTTTTTTTAGGACGCTGGAGGTTGAAAGCAAATGCCAGGGTTGTTCAATGCCGTTTTTATCTGAAACATTTTTGTTTGGCGAAATGACATTCGCAAAAAACAAAAATGACAAATATGTATGAGCGTTAATATGTTAAGGTAAGCAAAGGAGGGGACATAACAGATAGCCTAAACTGTTATTGAGGGGTATGGATACGTTTCAAGTTTTGCACTTTAATTGTATTCCATTTCATATCTTTGTTACGATTGTAGTTGTATAGTACTTTCTATTTTCTTTTTCTCGTTTTGTTATTGTTCACATGCCGGTTAAACTGTCTTGTTTTTCTCTTAATGTACGGGGGATTCGTGATTTATCTAAACGCAAGGCTTTATTTTTATTTTGTACGTCACAGAAAAGGGATGTTTATTTTTTTCAAGAAACACATTCTTGTTATGAAGATGAAACATTTTGGCGTAATCAGTGGGGAAGTAAGGTTTTATTTTGTCATGGCACTAATCACTCCGCTGGAGTTTTGATTTTATTTGACCGTAATTTTAGTGGCTCGATTCTGCAGTCCTTTTCTTCTGCCGAGGGTAGATGGATTATTGCTGTCATTCTTCTGGGGATTTTTTCCTTATCTTGGTTAATGTTTATGGTTTTAATAATCATACACAAAATAGCTTATTTTTTCAGGATCTGTCTTCTAAATTTCTTGATTTAAAATGTAAATATCCATCTGCTGCAGTAATAGTTGGAGGAGATTTTAATGAAGCTCCTGACCTATGTCTAGATAGATTTCCCCCAAAACGAGAGTCATGCAGATGTAACACTATTATTAATGATTTTTGTAGTAACCTTTCTCTTTTGGATGCTTACAGGTTTATGCATGATAAAGATTGTTCATATACTTGGTTTAGTAAAGATCTCTCAAGAAAATCGCGTATAGATTACTGGCTTACTTCAGACTTGCTGTCTTCTTTTATTAAGTCCAGTAGTATCTGTCCTGCTCCCCTCACAGATCATGCTTTTATCGATCTTATTTTATCTGATTCTGGTACTGGTTGTCACAGAAACCCTGGATATTGGAAACTAAATTGTTCTCTATTACAGATTCCCTCCTATTGTTTAGGTATTAAGAGCATCATTGAAGAATTCAAAGCAAAACCTGGAGTTTCAATATCTTCTAATTGGGAAATGTTTAAATACGAGTGTTGAAAATTCTCTATTCAATTTAGTAAACAGTTAGCAAAGGCAAAATCTTTAAAGTATACATTTATATTAAATGAAATGAATCAAATTTTAGGCAAGCAACAGACAAGTGAAGATGATAAAGTAAAACTGCACAACCTTAAAGAAGAATTAAATCACTTTTATGCAGAAAAGGCTAAGGATGCCTTTATTAGATCCAGAGTAAAGTGGCTAGAATTCGGGGAAAAAAATTCAGCTTATTTTTTTAATTTAGAAAAGAAAAGAGGGAAATCTAAGAAAATATTTTCTCTAAATATTGAGGGCAATTTGGTCACAGATGAAGCTAGAGTTTCTAATTTCGTTTCCAATTTTTATTCACAGCTTTTTTTCTTCTTCTTTTAAACCTCAGTTTGCTGATAGTTTTTTTTGAGAGGGTTCAAGCATTCACACCTTCCATAAGTCATGGAAATCGGTCGTCTTGTGAGATGGATTTGACTATGGAAGAGTTGGATATAATTATCCAGAAAGCCCCCCTCAATAAAAGCCCTGGTCCTGATGGACTGCCTTTTGAATTTTATAGGACCTTTTGGCAAGACATAAAAAAGCTTGTTTTGGAAGTTTTTAAAGACTGTGTAAAGAAAGGTGAATTAACTGAGTCCATGAAGCAGGGCTTGATCACTTTAATCCCAAAGCCTAACAAAGATTCTTCATATTTAGATAATTGGCCTCAATTACTTTACTTAATTCGGATTATAAATTGTTAGCTTCCCTTTATGCAAATAGATTGAAACCATACTTAGAAGAAATTGTCTCTGTTTCCCAATCTGGCTTTATGAAAGGTAGGCATATAGCAAATAACATTCGGCTTGTTTTGGATATGTTAGATTATAATGAACTGATCAACGATAGTGCAATTATCTTATTTTTAGACTTTTATAAGGCCTTTGACACGGTCGAGCATGAGTTTATGTTTGAATATTTGCGCAAATTTGGTTTTGGCTCTTCCTTTATTAGAATAGTTCAGATTTTTGACAAAAATATTAACAGCAATGTATCTTTGGTGAATGGTGTTTCTCCCCGGTTTACGGTTAGCAGGGGCATCAGACAAGGGTGTCCTTTTTCACCATTTCTGTTTTTATTAGTTACAGAGTTTCTTAATATTTTTATTACTCGCTGTGTAGATGTTCAGGGTATTGTTGTAGCTGAACACACTTTTCTAATTAGTCAACTGGCGGATGACACCTGTTTGTTTTTAAAAGACGAGAAACAAGTTCCTGTTATTTTGGAAGCTTTAAAAACATTTTCTAATGCTTCTGGTCTCACTGTTAATCGAAATAAAAGTCAAATTATGCCTATTCACAGTCTTGAAAAAGGTCATATAGAAGGTATTGAGATTAAAAGTTCTGTTAGATATTTAGGCATTTTAATAAGTAAATCACCCAAAGATAGAATTCTAGATAATTTTTCACAACGGACAAAAAAACTAAAGAATGTCTTCAATTGCTGGCTACAAAGAAATTTAACTATCTATGGTCGTGTATTGATATCTAAAGCTGAAGGCATCTTTAGGATTGTCTACCCGGCTTTGTCCTTATATGTCAACCCGAAAACTTGCTCATCTATCGATTCTATACTATTTAAATTCTTGTGGAAAAATAAAACTGAGTATGTTAAAAGGAAGACTCTAATAAGAAATACTTCGGAGGGAGGTGTGAATGCTTTGGACTTCAGTACTCTCAATCAGGTTTTCAAGATCGGCTGGATTAAACGCTGCCTGAATGCTGATTCTAGTTTGTTATGGTTTCACATACCTAAATTTATCTTTGAAAAATGTGGGGGGTTATGTTTTTTATTGTCTTGCGATTTTAAATGCAACAAACTTCCGTTCAAGCTTGCTAATTTTCATAAGCAAGCCTTGGAGGCCTGTAAGCTTGCCTTTTGCCACAATTTTTCCCCTCATAGGAGTATTCTATGGAACAATCAGAATGTGCTGCGTGGAAAAAATCTATCTTTATTAAGGATTGGGTTGACAAAGGTGTTCTTTTTGTTTTGGATTTGTTGAAGAAGGATGGCAGCTTTTATTCCTACAATGAATTTATCAACCTTTTTGGAGTGGATTCCTCACCTAAAGTTTATAACTGGGTTATTAATTCTATTTCACCTAAACTTTTGCATATGGTTAGGTCAGACTGTAGCTACAGAGCATCCGTTTGTGAATTGCCCTGGAGGTTTGGAGCTTTCCAATATCAAATGTAACAATTTTTGGATTAGAAGATTTCTTATTAGGAAGATCAGCTGTCATCCCAAAGCTTTTTTCAAATGGAAATTAAATTATCCTTCTCTTTCTACCACTAATATATGGGCTGGAATTAATAAGTTTCTGTTACCTAACAAGTGGAAAGAGCTTCATTTTAAAATTCTACATAATTACTATCCCTGTAACTCTCTTCTTTCTAAATTTAAGTTGGACATCTCTTCACAGTGCGCATTCTGTCATTCTAATTTGGAAACAATACCGCATTTGTTTTTTGAATGTGATTATGCAAAGGAGTTCTGGAAAAAGCTGACCTGGCTTATTTTTTCTGCTTATTACAAACTCTTTACTTTTGAGGTTGTGAATGTGTTGTTTTTGATTTGGGACTCCGGATCAAAGGAGATGGATGACAGATTAAAACTGCTTTATGTGGTGAGTTTCATCTTCATAAATGTAAAGTAACTGATTCTAAGCCCAATTTTAGACTTTTTTGTGTTGATTTGAAATTATTTTACGACTCTCTTTGTTTATCAGCTAATAAGAAAGCTGCTAAAACCTCTTTGTTGCTCAAAGAAATTATGGGTTCAGTATAAATTCCCTCATGCTTTTCTGAAAGGAGAATATATATATATATATATATATATATATATATATATATATATATTTTAATTTATGTATTCCCAATGTTAATTACTTCTAATTACTTGTATTCATTTTGTATATTTGTTGTTTCTATGCATGTCTTGTGAATTGTGTTTATTTTTTTTAGTGGACTATCCCTTATCTAGCCTATTGCCTTGCTTATTTTGAGTGTAATGTCTTATTTTTATTTTATTTTATTTTTCTGTGCTTGATACATGTATCCCCTGTGCTTTGTTCAATAAAAAAAAAAAAAAAAAAGAGTCGCTGTCGCGCGCGATGTCGCTGGCAGTGTGTACGCACCTTCAGTCTGCGCGAGTGAAACAATGTTTCATTAGTTTATTTTTGCTTTCACAAAAACACTTGATGTAATAAGGAAAACACCACTATTAATCCTTGAGATTTCCAACCCAGCATACATATATGCCCTCCTTAAAACATAGTCACACAAAACATTACATTAAAAGAGAAAACATAAACCCACATCCTTGAGGTTAACATTTTCAAAATATAAATGAAACCTGGAAATAAAGTTTTAGGATTTTGCACGTGTGATTCACCGAAAAGGGCTAAATAGTTGATCGGCTTGTGATGCGCGAGTCTCGTCACACTAAAGTGTTAGTCTCCCGTTCATCTGATGAAAACACGCTCGTGATCATGAATTACATCAAGATGTAGATTAGAAATGGAGGTGCGAAAAACTTCATATAAATAAAATAGACTGCTCCTCTCCCGCTGTTGCTTGCGTTCTAGTGATTACACCTCTGTGTGATTTTGAAAACATAATAAAATAAATATTTAAGATTCCACACAATTTCGTGATCAATAATCAAATATGCAAATCTGTGACATTGACTGTGTTAACTCATTTTGTACAAAAGGACAGGTTTTCTTTAATTGAAGCACTTTCACAACATGCTCGAGAATTCACAAGCAAGATATTTCACATGCAGGTTTTGCACAAATTTCTTACTCAAACTGTTATGCTGATAATATAATTTGTAATGAGAAATAAACTATTAAAATAGAAAAATACAAAATAGAAAAAGTTTCACACGTGGACTCTCACATAGCCTACGCGCATGTTTTTTAGTTTTTTTTGGCACAGCCATTTACCAGGAAAATATGAAATGGCACTTCATGTCAAAAAGGTTGCCGACCCCTGGACTATATCTTGTAGAAAGTTGCACAAAGAGTAAAATATCAATCTTACCATTTTAAAGGGGTCACATCATGAGGAATCAAATTTTCCTTGAAAGTTTTTACATATAAGAGATTTCTACTACAGATGTGACCAAAATTATTGCCACCCTTGTTAAATATGAGCAAAGGCTGTGAAAAATGTCTTCATTATCCTTTTGATCATTCCTTAAAAATATCCACAAAAATATATCCTCTAATAGATATCAAACAATTGCAAACACAACAGAAGTTTGATCAAATAACACATATTTTTGTCAAATATTGGCCCACTCGGACTTGGTTCTCGGACCTCACGCTTCTCGCGACAGCCCCTCCCTGGCGAATCCCCCTGAGGAAGGACCTTCTTTCTCAGGGACAGGGCACGCGGTGGCACCCGCACCCAGACCTCTGGAACCTCCACGTCTGGCCCTTGGACAGGATGTGGAAGATCTAGCCAGTCTACCATCGCCTGTTGTAGATATGATCAACCAGGCCAGAGCCCCCTCTACCAGGCATCTTTACGCCCTAAAGCGGCGACTGTTCGCAATTGGGCTGAAGACCCACAGAGGTGCGCGGTTAGGTCAGTGCTCACGTTCCTACAGGAGAGGCTGGAGAGGAGGCTGTCCCCTCCACCCATCGCGGCTCACCACGACACGATAGACGGCAAGTCTCTAGGTAAGCACGACTTAATTATCAGGTTCCTAAAAGGCTCCCGGAGGCTAACTCCCTCCCGGCCAAGCCGGTTCCCCTCCTGGGATCTCTCGGTCGTCCTCACAGGCCTCCAGAGACCCCCCTTCGAGCAGACATCTGCAGAGCAGCGGGGTGGGCAACACCTAACACTTTCGCGAGATCCTACAATCTCCGAATTGAGTCAGTATTGTCCCGTGTTTTCTCAGGTCCGAGCCCGTAGAACTCGGTAACACGCTGACGATCTGGCCGGGTGAATCGCTTGCGCCTAGCGCCCTTTCCCTCAGCCGAGGTAAAATAGTGCGCCTTTTTTCCCAGGAGACCCCATCGTAAAGGTCGGGTCCCTGGTTGATTCCTCCCTAGCCCTTGTGGGTCCACAGTTCAGCGGAGGAACTCGCCGTCCCAAGCCACTACGGGTACTCAATCTACCCTGTACTGGAATAGGAGCTCCACAGGTTAAGGCCTCCTGTTCGGACTCCCCCTGTGTGTAATTCCGCGGTACTGTCCCCTCACGAGCAGACTCCCGTGTCTCCCTTAGGCAGTTCCAGCTGCCTCGGTGCTGTGCTGTAAGCTTCCCCCCTCTACAAGGCTGGATCTACCACCGCGCCAACTTTCCCACATGGGTCCTAAGCGGCTATGTGATGTATTCGCCACTCTTTGCCGCCCCTGCAGGGTAGGTGTGGTCTCCGCAGGGTCTTCTCCCCCTGAAAGAATAGGAAACTGGGTAAAACCCCCTTCCCTTAATGCATGTAAGGGCCCCGGCCGTAGTTGCTCTATGCGAGAAACATAGAGAGAAAAGAGGCCCAGCCAGGCTTGACCCTTTCCAGGGTAACCAGAAGGATTCTGATGGTTTTAATGGGGCATTGTGGGGAAGGGTACGTGCAGCCTGATACAGCTGGTCGCCTTTGCACGTAAGATGTGCTACCCGTTTTTACATCATTTATTAAGGTGTAGTTCATTCTGATGGGTATCTCAAGCTGACAGGATGTGCTACCCCCATTTTTACATCATTTATTAAGGTGGTAGTTCATTCTGATGGGTATCTCAAGCTGACGGGATGTGCTACCCCTGTTTTTACATCATGTAATAAGTTGGTAGTTCATTCTGATGGGGTATCTCAAGCTGACAGGATGTGCTACCCCTGTTTTTACATCATTTATTAAGGTGTAGTTCATTCTGATGGGTATCTCATGCTGACAGGATGTGCTACCCCTGTTTTTACATAATTTATTAAGGTGTTTTTTAATATAAATAGTAGTTCATTCTGAGAAAGAAGCACATTTTGTTAGACAATAGCACATCCTGAGCGGGTAGGACAGATTGTCAGAACACCGGCAATGACAAAAGCCAATGCAATGGAAAGCGGGCAAGAGTCATTATTTTCTCTGTGTTCCCCCGTTTTGTGCAAATCAGTGCAATTATGGGTGCAAGCTCGTCTTTCAGTTGTTTGTTGGCTTCTTACGACGAATAAACTCTCCCGTTGCTATGTGCGTGGGTTTGTGAAATAACTTCATTCTGATTGAGAGAAGACAAATTTTTGTTATTGTCTTGTCAAAATAGGAACAAAATCCCTTTTCTATAGTAATCTATGGGAGATTTCAGGACAGTTTTTTTGCCAACCAGGGGAGCACCATACCGGCCTATGGATGACAGCTGTGCTATGACTTTTCTAAGTCACAGCAGAGGTGTCATCCATAGGCCGGTCGATTTGTTACCTTGTTCATTGGTCTATGCCAAACGGTGCAGGTGAGATTATAATAGTGATGCTTTCTTCACAGGCACCACTAATAATAATAATAATATGTATCAGTAGGTTGGATAGTAGAGCAGGACGCGTTCTGTGACGAATTGTAATACTCGGGGATAGGGACATGATCGTAAAAGTGCTGCTTGCATTATCAAACACCGCTAAGTCAATTTACTATGCAAGGACTATGGTAATTTTTTATTAGGGTCCACATAATTGTAACCCTGTCATAAGTCACTTAGTATTTGAACAAAACATTTGAAGACACACCAAGATTGCAAACATTGCCATTTTAATGACCAAGTTATTAATGTTTAGTTTTAATCAACTGAACAAATAAGTGAAGTATATATATAGATAAAAAAAAAGAATATTACAAGCATTTCTTCAATCTTCATCACACAGGGACCTGTCTATGGATGTACACTGCCTCCCCATCAGTGCCACATACTAAGCACTGCTCAAGCACATCAAGACTGTTAACAGACAGTGTTTGGCCGGGCAGCATGTGAGTCGCTTCCAGACGACTTTTGCTGGAGTCTCCAGCCAGCCAGGCGTTGACCACAGACTCGTTCTCTCCTGGCTGCGATATGGCACTTTGCGAGATGACTCTGCTGTTCCAGCCCCCTGAAACAATAAAACACCAGACAGAAAAATACATGATGTTAAAAATACAATGAGAATGAAACAGAGAGACAAGTCAGTGCTATGATCCTAAATCTATTTAAAAGAGCATTATTGTATAATTACTAAACATGCAGCTTAGGGTTGTGCCGATGGACGGTGATGGCTGACCAACATCACGATGTAGAGCCACCATCGTGATGCCACGCCCCCTTTTGCGAGTCTTGCTAGTGTGACTCACTAATCCTAGTCTCTTCTATAGTTAACCTAAAAACTTTGCAGGGATTGCTCTGTAAATTAAATTGAGAATATAACTAATGCATATATGCTATTTTAAATACTGTAGTATATGCCGGAGACGTGACGTGTTTGTCTGTGAAAATACCGTGTCAGGCAGGCTACACAAATATTGATCTTGACATTGTTAGCTTGTTGTCTTTTTTTTTTACATGTCTTACACTGTACATTTAGATTAAAATATGTTATGTTGTAGGCTACAAGAAAATAGCCTTTATTAATGAATTATTAGTAGTTGTAGTGTCTCAGAAAATCTTGCTCATTGTCACATAGCTCTTGTATACACTGAAGCGGCAGTTTAAGATAAACCCAGACCAGCGAACGTCAAATAACTTTTGTCTGGTTAATACTTTTAAAGAAAAATTTCCTTGGCCATAAATCCATAATGTCAAATCAAATGAAAGAAACAAGGTGAATATGAATAACACACATTTATTAAAACATAGAAGAACAAGAAAACGGAACAACACTCAGACCGAAACTCGGCATTAACATTTCACTTATAATTAGCAGCACAATTAACTTCAGCACAGGCTACAAAATAAATTATGTTATTGAAATATTGTAAAGTGGTCATATGAACTACACAAATGAACGTTTAAAAAATAATATGCAAAATCGAATAGCTCCGCAACGGATGGCGAAAAATGCGTAAAGAAGTCTAATATCTTTCACCATAGACCATGTTTAAATTTCGATGTTTCTGGCCAGAAATACCAACATATTCACTTTATCTGGTTTTAATAAGCTGCGGATTGGAGTAACTACACTACCCGCTGTGCTGAAGACCCGCTCTGATGGAGTACTGGTAGCACACAGATATTTCCGTGCTAATCTTGCCATGAACGGAAACCTTTTGTCGTTCGTTTTCCACCAGTCAGCCGGTCCTCTTCCCCATCAATGGCCATTTCCTGAAGGCACATGGTCATTTCTGCCTCGACCTTTTGCTCATCAGTGAGCGTGTCTGTGGCTGCTCTCTTCGCAAGAAGGCTGCCCAAAGACGACTTTTTTTTTCTTAGGCGCAATATATTAAAAAGCCCGGATGAGTAGGCTACTAATTAGTTGGGCTAGTAAAATTATATAACCCCCCCCCCCACGATATCATCGGCCATCGCGATGTTTTACTGTCAACATCGTCAACTGCCAATTTAGGGGACATCGCCCAACCCTAATGCAGCTTTTATGACCATCCCTTAACCCTCATACGTTGTCATTTTTGACCGAAATTTTCCCCCCTCATTTAATAAAAATGGTTTCCTTTACAAGAGGGGAAAGTACAAGATTAGGTGACTAAGTGGTCATAAAAAATACCTTTGGTATTCGCAACCAAAATTGACAGATGATTGAAAATAAATGGGAAAGACCTAAAAAGAGCATTTTTTTTTTTTATCTGTCAAATACGAATCAATAAATCAGCCACAATGCAGGGAAAAAAACTGACAGAAATGAAGAGGTGAGATTCTAAAACATCCTCAGTGCAAAACATACACCCACTTAGAGCTATTCTTTATTTATTTTTATATTTGTCCAAAAATAAATAAATAAATCAGTCACACACTCATAAATGAAGGGGTGAGACGATAACAAACTCACAATTCAGAACACACAGGCACAGGGTATCAATAAGTGGAGCTTTACATTCATCTTTTGGTCATTGTTAGAATTACAAATCATCTGTTGTTTTCCAGCTGATGACAGCAATCTCTCTCTCTCACACACTCACGTGCACATTTGCAAAATACATTTTTACTATAGAAAGTTCGAAATTGCAGAATGTTTATTCTGATTCTTCTGTTTTATGCTCTAATTGAATTTTCAGGATTTAGCGGAACATTTCTGTTATTTGATGTCCCTTTTCTTGACATTATTATACATTTACTTTGAGCTATAAAATTTTAATATTTTAAATCAATTATTGGTAGAAAAAGGCTTATTCTGTGTCCTCTTTGTAACACCATGGTCAGGTTTGATTGCAATCACAATGACATTAACCACAAAAACTGACATTTCAAATCAATTTTAAAATGCTAAACTTTGACAAATAATAGTATTATCAAATAATAAGACAAATAACAAAAGAACAAATAATAGATTTCCAAATTCATATCTTGTGATAAAATATAAAATTTATATCATACAGCAAACAATGCAATTGCCCGATTAGCCGAAACAGCATTTAAAATGTAAATAAAACTTGCCTATTAGGACATATTTCAAATGTCAATACTTTGAATCCTGTCTGGACACAGTCCCACTAGTAAAATATGTACGTTTATATAAAATAGCATGTCAGCTAATGAAAACTAAATTACTTACTCGTCCGAAACTGTATCCTCTGCTGGATCAAGTCTCTCTTCAAAATACAAATGTTCATCTGAGTCCCGCTCTTATTCTGAGGAAAATGTTAACTCTTCCTTAATATCCAGGAGTTTACAAATACGCAGAAAAGTTGAGTTGTGTTTACCTCAAATCTCGCAGTCGGGGGTGTTTACCATTTGCCTTGATCGTCTCAGCACATTAGCGTATAAATGGCACGCTCTGCTGGTGGGTGGGATCACATTACCTATAATGAAGCTGAGCTAGGAAAACCGTACATCACTTTGTTTCATACAGGTAACATTGCAGGAGAATATTTGTTTTAAATTTGAATTATTTTATTTATAAGTAGACATTTTAAGCTTTCTTTAGTCATATGTTTCATGTTTGTGTGATAAGTGTTCGCGGAGTTTCAGTTAATTTTTGTGACGTGTTTCTGAAATATGCTCGTGAACACACAGACTGCTGACAGCTCACCCTTTTTATTTTACAAAAGCACAAGGTTTTGTTGTTATTGTGAGTGTACACATATAAAAGTAGACCCTTTATAGTTTCTAATGATGTCTTACACTTATCTGTATACCCAAAAATGATGGAGTATTTTAAGTTGTTTCCGCTGTAATGATGAAAATATCCAGCAGGACGCGCCGCGCCGGCGTCGACCCCAGAGGGTTAAAAACACATTTTAATTTACTTCAAGGAGTAAATGGTGCCACTTTGTACCGGAGTTTCAAACTGACTCCTGTGTTCCATTCACACACAGAATTAGAATTTAGGGGATTCCCGATTATCTGTGCTGCAAGTATCATGTTTTTGTATGTGAAGTGTTCTTACGCTGTAGGAGTGAGCTCATGTCTGATCCTGAAGTCGTCTCCCAGTGTAGCAGAGATCCATCCTCCGAGCAGGTGAACAAGTGATTGGGGTTTGAAGGATGAAAGTGTACTTCCCACACTACAGTGAAAACAGCAGTAAGTAAAAACTTTTGAAATATCACATGGCGGAGTGATATAGATACAAAATACAACCATGTTTATGTTCCTAATGTTAATCCAGTAAAACTTTACAATAAGGTTCCATTAGTTAACATGAACTAACAATTAACAATACTTGTACAACATTTATTAATCTTGGTTAAATGTTCATTTCAACGCATAGTAATACATTTTTTAAATCAAAAGTTGTATTTGTTAACATCAGTTAATGCACTCTGAACTAACATAAATTAAAAATGAACAATTGTATTTTTATTAACAACATTAACAGAGATGAATAAATGCTGTCTAAATATATATATATATATATATATATATATATTTGTTCATTGTTAGTTCATGATACCTAATGCATTAACTAATTTTAAAGAAACTTTTGTAAAGTGTTCCTGTTAATCTTTGTGACAAAAAAAAGAAATTACTCAATTTGTTAAATTCCTATTTTCAGAAGTGGTATAATCGGTGTGGGTGAGAAACAAGTCCTATTTTACAATAAATTCTCCTCCATGCCCCGTAGGTGGCGATATGCAAAAATAATGAAAATTGGCAAAAACAGAATTAGTAGTTGTTAAAGTGGAGATTTATAGTAAAAAAAAAAAACTAAAAAAAAAAAGGACATAAATATTGAGCTGTTTCTTATCATATCACACTTATATTCTGAAGATATAGATTTAACCACTGGAGTTGTATAGATTACTTTTTGAGCTTAAAATTTTGGACCCTTTTGACTTTGGACCTACAGAGCTGAAATATTCTTTTAAAAATCTTTGTTTGTGTTCTGCAGAAGAAAGAAAGTCATACACATCTAGGATGGCATGACAGTGAGTAAATTATGAGAAAATTTGCATTTTTGGGTGAACTGTCCCTTTAATTTATCAAATTAAAAAAAGCAGGGTCTAAAAGTGGTTACTACAGTGTATACCTCCAGTCCAAGACTAAGCAAACACTGAGTTCATACATGAATAAAAATGGAAAAAGCAAGTCTCACTTTCTGCAGAATGGGCCTCTATTAGAGAGAAGGGCATGTTGCCCTGTCTCACATCCCAGATGCACAGCATCCCATCCTGCCCTCCTGTGGCCACGATGTGCTGCTGGTTTGGGTGTTTATCCACACAGTGTAAGGGCACTCGATCTCCAGTGCTGCGTGACAGTGAAGTATTAGAGACCACCTTAAAGCTGATGCAGGTAATATTTTTCAATGAGCATGTTTACATGTGCAACAATACGCTGATAACTCCCAAAAATAAGTTTTTAAAAATTCGACAAGGCAAGAAAACCGCTGTGGCGAGCAGGGCAGGGCAATGTCTGGGCAGAGCGAGGCCAGGAAGATAAGTAGTAATTGAGGTCCACCTGTGTGCCACACCGGTCTCGCGTTCCAGTGAGGGGTGACGGGAGTATTTAAGGAGAGAAAGATGCACAAAGTTGTCTGTCTGTGTGCCATTGTGTGCTGAAAAGAAATATGTGTTGTAGTGTTTAATGTATACTTAAAAGGGCCACATTAGTGTCTTGACATGTTTATCAAGTCGGTCCCAGCTTCCTCCTTGCCCATCTTGTGAACTTTGTTACATCCGCACTTACATGACATTTGAAATAATCAGGTTATTCGTTTCTTTTGACATCAAACCGTGAAGAGGCATGCGCACAACACATGCACACGTTCGATAAGCCGATAAGAACGTACAGTGATAAAGGAACGCTGTTTAATGGATTTACATAACCACACATTCCGTTGGCTTATTAAGCGTAATCGGTGTAAGAACATGCATGTAAACGCACTCATTGTAAAATTCTCTTGCATATCCCAGATTAATATGCAGAGTCAACTCTAAATAAGCCATTTTAGGTTGATTTCCCTGTGGCTCTATTAAAACATGGCTATGCTCTACTAGAGTTTTCCAGAATATGTTAAAAAAAAAAAAAAACGTGATTAATTTCGCTCTTCTGTTTGGCAACATTAGTAGTGCAGAAATTACAAGTCCAAGGGGGTCTTGATTGTTATGAAAAGAATGTCTCTATGCAAAACAATCTTAACTGTTAACAATCTAGGCTTTATTTTCTTTACATGAAATGTAATTTCTTTCTTTTGATTTTGGAGTGAAATATTATTATGATTATATACTGATTATTAGGGCGGGGAATTGGAGTTTTCCCATTATGATTTGAATCTGATTCACAAGCTCTCGATTCGATTACTCTGGAATTAGCTGGTTTTCTGTATTAATTGGTCAAAAAATTTGATCTTCATCGAAGTATATACAAACACAAAGCACACAAAACACAATTCTAATCTTTTTTGTCCTTACTGAACACATCCCATTAAACATTCACAGTGCTGTGGAAAAAGGAAGTGAACCCTTGGATTTAATAACTGGTCAACCCTCTTTTGGCAGCACTAATATCAACCAAGCCTTTCCTGTAGATGCGGATTAGACCTGCACAACGTTGAGAGACATTTTGGACCATTCTTCCCAAAGCTGTGTTCACAATTCCAGCGACTTTGTCGCTGTAGGTCGCCAGTGGGCATTCTCACTACTGGTTGCCTAGTAACGTTTATAAATTACATTCACGGATGCCATTCCATTGCTGTTGACAGCGAATCAGTTTTCTTGCCGCTAAAAACAAACATTTTGGAGGGAAAAGACTAAATATAAATGTCACGAGTCAAACTAAACTTTTACCCTCAACATGCAATGAAAGGCTCTTAGTGCTTGAACTTGAATCACTGCTGAGTGAACTCCGATAATTTACCAGCCAGCAGCGAATCACAGAAATTTGTAGTCGCATTGCAGGACATTTGGTTGCATATGCGAGTAGAGGGTAGCGCTTGCACAGAGAAAATATTAATCTCAGCATTTTTTAAAGAATCGATATCATTCAAATCAATTAATCCAAAAATCTATTTAACCTGTCCAAATGATTAAAGTTTGAATTTGAATAATAATGCTGATATAGAGAGAGTGATTCATACAGAGAGAGAATTTGAGCAGGACTGTCTCTCTGCTGCCTGAAGTCCCACATCTTCAGCTGGCCGATGGAGTTTACAGTGAGAACTTCAGTCGCCCTCACAAATGTCACGCCATGGATCGTACTGCTGTCTGCATTCTCTGTTGAACCCCAATAACAAAGTCAACACACTGAGCACATCACATTATATACACAAAAATATAAGATTTGATTTCTGTTTGTGAGATGAAGTATTCTGGGTTCAATACAAGTTAAGATCAATCGACAGTATTAGTGGTACAATGTTGACAACCCAATAGATTTATTTTGACTTGTTCCTCCTTTGAAAAAAGCAAAATTCTGGGTTACAGTGAGGCACTTACAACGTAAGTAAATGGGGCTGTAAACGTTAAAATATTCACTGTTTTTGTGTATAGCCACAAGTCAGAAACAATATGCATGTTAACATGATTTTACATCACATTCACACCATAAACCCTAAAACGCCAGTAAAAACGATTATTAAAACCATTTTACATCTCAAATATACACAAGGTTTAACAGGAGAATTGATGTAAATTAATGTTTTTGTATAAATTAATAAGCTTCAGATTTCTGTATTTAAAACCTCCAAAAATTGGCCCCATTCACTGTCTAAATCTAACCTCGATTTCTGCTTTTTTTTTATATAAAATAATTAATTTTGTGGTAATCAACATTATGCCACAAATGCTGTCGATTGAGCTAAACTTGTATTGAACCTGGAATATTCCTTCAATAATTAATGCAGAGGTTTAAAGGGATAGTTCACCCAAACATGACAATTCCACCATAATTTACTGACTCATGTTTAAAAACGTGTATGACTTTCTTCTGTGGAACAAAAGAAAGGATCATGAAAGTATCACTAAAGCAGTCCTATATTCAAAGTCTTCCGATATAGTAAAATTATAACTTTGTGTGACAGCTCAAAATGTATGTGATTATTCACTGATCATTTTCACCTCCATCACAGTTTCATGCAGCATATTTGATTATAGATAAAACTGAAATCAAAATTGACAGGATTCCAACACTTTGACAAATTAATATCCAGTAATTTTCCATGACCATTTCATGACTTTTTCAGTTGTTCATGATTAGAGCTGTGGATAAGTAGAAAAACCTATAGACATGTCTATGACTTTAACATTTATTAATTTTCTAGTCCTGATATTCTCACTTATAAAATTTAGGAACCATGATTTTTAAGCTGTGGCAGATGGGAAGATTTTTTTATAAATAATTACTTACATTTCTGTCTGTTCCTCACACAGAAATTGTACCAGGGCTCCAGACTGCAAGCCTGGTTCCTGCCGTTGCAACTCAATTTTGTTAGAGGGATTGCACTGGTTCGACTACAAACTCTCAGTTTTCTGTTTCTTATGAGAATTGGACTAAGAATTCTCTATATACTATTGAGAAATATACAGCACTATCTGCTACCCAGACCAAAAGCAGGTGTGTTTACACATGGACCGGTCTGTGCAGATCATTATCCCCTTCCCCACCAGCAGTCCCGGTACTTTACCCTAAGTAACTTTCCAGATGAGAACTCTTATGAGGAATGGAACACCGAAGGAGAATTTTCCCCTCTTGCATTCGCACTCACAAAAGTCAACCCCTTTTCTAGTGATCTTGTTTGCACGTGTGATTCCATTGCAACAATAAAATTACTAACACCGACGGAAGACGCCAGGATCGGAGCTTAGGCTGCATCTGTAGACGTAGGCAGCTGCCTAATCGGTTAATGGTTTAACCAACAGTTTTTGAATGAATAAATAAAACTAGTCTCTGAACAGTTTGAAAAGCACATTATTTTCATCCTCCATATCAATTAGAAAAGCACATTATTTTCATCCTCCTTATACAGCCTCCAAAGGCAGCATTTTCTAGTTTTCGGAGGCAGCCTGTGTCTACAGCTTGCAGTTCACACTTGGCATGTGAGGCATGCATGCTGTCACATGATAAGATGCACAGATTGATGGTCTCAAAAGTGGAGGCAACTGAGACTTGTCCTCCGCCACCCGGATTGAGGAGAGTAACCGCACCAACACGAGGACCTACTAAGTAGCGGGAATTGGGCATTCCAAATTGGGAGAAAAAGGGGATAATAAAATCAAATTAAAAAAGTGTCTAACATAAACAGTGTTGCAACAACAAGTTAAAAGTGAGGTGTGGGTGGCTGAACCCATTTGACCCAATCTCTGTTGCAAACCCCTATGAAAAGTTTAAAAACGGTATAAAAGACCCAACGTTGTAATCAGCGCTGTCAAAGAAAAGAGAAAACCAAGTGTGCCACGCAATAGAAATCTTTTTAATCCACACATCACCACTCTTACATTAATTTACAATGGATTTACTGTAATAACTGAGGTTATACAATTAATTTCTGTTACAACTATGTCAGTTTCAAAATTTGTATATTTCATTTATCATTTCTAGTGAGAAGTCATGCATGGTTTAACCTATGGTTACCATGATCTTATTACAAATACTACTGTTAAACTATAGATACTATGGAAGAACTATGGTACATTCATAATTATTATGGACCAAGCTATCAGTTTTCTTTCTGTGTGAAATCTGTTCTAATGCTTTTTATTTGAAGAGATGACTGTACTTCATCAGTAGGAGTTCCAACTTAAGACACACTGTAAGAATTAGTGGTCGACCGATATATCGTAGAGGCCGGTAAATCAACCGAAGTAATTGTGAAAAGAAAATTGTGCTCAATAATGTCATACAATGGCAGTTTATGGTGACTACCTCTGCAAGCTTTAAAAGCACACAAAAGTATAATTCAGAAGTCTAATAAATTATTCCATGAGACTCATGTCTTGTTCTGAAGGAATACAATAAGGTTTGGTGAGAAATAAACCAAAATCTAATGTATCATTTAGTGAAAATCTTCAATGACCATTGGTCTCCAATATAACTACATATTTTGATGTACGCAAATCCATAATATTGATTTCTGTTTTTTATGATTGTTCATTGTAAAAGATACAACCATGCTTCATTTCCCTGATCGTTTATGTATGTATGTATATATAAGTTCTGCAATAAAAAAAAAAAGTTGTGCAACTCTCTAGATATATATATATCATCAAGTCGATAACCACGCATCAAATGACTATGTTTCATTTAGAGTAGAGGTGCTTATTGATGTTTTAGGAGAGCTGTAAGCCGGTATGAATGTCGAAGCACATCCTGGATTGTTAAACTCTGCAAAACGTACCCTGCATATTCAAAATCTGTGCGAGTCAGAGTGTGCTAAGGTGGGAAGTCCATCTGCTTCCGATAAGTACTATTGAGCTCTTAACCAATGAAGGACCGCCTCCCTCATTTCCATGTTGCACACAGAAAAGTAAAAATAAATACATGTATAAATAAATAAATATATAATGGGAATATATAAATATGGAAATAAATATATGTGGGAATAAATAAATATAAAAAATAAATTAACACATAAATAATACATTAAAAGTTAAAAAGAATAAAAATAAAGTTAAAAATAAATATAGAAAATAATAAAGGAATAAAGTCATACAATAATACATTTAATTAAAAACTAATTATATTTGTTTTATCAAGACATTTATTCCTTTATTTATTTTTATTTTTTTATTACATTTATTTATTTATTATTTATGCAGGTTTGGGCCTCCATACTACAACAGTTAGTTTATGCTTGTTTAAAAAAAAAAAATAGCACAGAAACTAATCATTTTTTCACTGGTGCTACTGTATGTAGAACATGTTGGCACCGGTGCCACTGCTCTCATATGTTAGTCTGGTGCCCTGTATACGGCTTCATAAGACTTGGAATATACCTTTACTTTACTTCAATTATACTTTCATGGTGCTTTTTGTCATTTTTGGGCTTGACAGCCACTGGTTGCAATCCACTTTAACAGTATAGAACATTTTTGAGCACTTCTGACATTCTTTAAAGGTGCATTCGATCCTCATTAAAAAACAAAGTTGAACTCCTAAAAGACATGAATTGTAATTTTGCAATATAGTAAATCATGATCACTCCAGTCATATCAATAACATTATAAAAGCCGTTTTATTCTACATGGAGAGGGTCTGCCATGTTATGATCACATGACCAGCCGAATACTACTCGCTTAATGTCAGTAACTGTCCTATTATTGGACACTTTCACTCATTGATTAAAGTAATCATGACTGACTGTGAATACTACATTGCTACAATGACATCTGAAACTGAAAAATATTGATTTTAAATTATGATGCATCCAAGCTGCTAGGTGTGTGTGTGTGTGTGTGTGTGTGTGTGTGTGTGTGTGTGTGTGTGTGTGTGTGTGTGTGTGTAAGTCCAAGATGACACAAAAAATTATTAATTACTGAGTGCACCTTTAAAGCATAAGCCTTTAGTGTTGAAAGGAAGAAAGTCATACACATTTTTTTTTTCAAGTCAAGTTTTGACTTGAAAAAAATAGCACGAGGGTGACAGAATTGTCATTTTTGTTCAATTAAACCTTTCAGTCAGTTTTTTTATGCATCAAAATAATTAAATAGTTTATATATTGTACTATTGTCTGTACAACAAAGAAAGCTATATAACACTTACCAATAACTCTGCTAACTTCAGCCTGATCTGCCTTGTAAAGAATAATACGACCGTCCTCCCCCACGGACACAATTTCAGGACTACTGCACACTACTGCTGTGCAAGGTGCATTATCACAAGAATACTTATGAGCTCTCTCCCACACATGAGCTAATGACAAAGCCTAAAAACCACAGACACCATCATCAATACAATGTATATATATATATATATATATATATATATAAAAATCACTTCATCAGAAGAACTTGAAATTTCTGTGATGATCAGAGGTTGCACTATTTTGTTACACAATGATTCATTAATGAATAAAGCTGCCTAAATTAATGCATTACCATAGACTTAATTAAATCATACAATTGCAAGTAAATTTTTTGTAGTGCTGTTAATGCATTTATTCAGTTTGCCATTAGTGTTTTAATATCAAATCTAATTGTGATTGCAATACTTGGAATTAATCAACAATTATGATTTTTGCCGTGCACATTGAAATCGATCAGATAGATGCAGTCACCATTAAACAAAAACTAACCTGACAGTCAGACTGAAGTTTATAGATGGTCACAGCCCCACTTGATGATGCAGAAACAAGCCTGCAGTGATCTAGAAACTACAAAAATAAATGAAACTGTTAGCAAATTATTTAATTATTCAAACTGATCCAAAAATTATACATCTCATTAATTGGGTGGGTCATTCTCTGTATGTGTTTTCGATCCCAAGTGTTATTTGTCACTATACGTTAAGGAATAGTCTTCCAAAAATCTGTCATAATAAGTTTGGCTTAATTTGAAAGAATATCCTGGTCTGTTTTTTCAAAGCAACGGCAGTTCATAGAGTCTCACTTAAAGTTGCATTCAGTCATTTTTTTCCTCAAAACTTGAACTCCAAAACAAATTAATTGGAATTTTGCAATATAGGAAATCAAGATCACTCACATTAAACTGAAGATTCCAGTCATATCAGCAACATTACAAAAGCTGATTATTCTACAAGGAGAGGGTCCGCACATGGAGGCTGTTGTGTTATGATCACATGACCAGCCGAATACTACTCGCTTAATCTTAGTAACCACCCTGTTATTAGACACTTTCACATGTGGATTAAAGTAATTATGGCTGTCTGTGAATAATACATTTTTACAATGACATCTGAAACTGAAAACTATAGATTTTATAAGAGGCTGCATCCATACCGCTAGGTGTCAGCGTAATTCCAAGATCACACAAAGGCAAAAGTTACTGTATGCACCTTTTTTTTCACGTTTCATAAAACTTGTAAATGCCACATAAAATATTCGTTTGTCTTCATCAGAAGAAAGTCAAACATCTAGGACGGCATGCACGGTGTAAAGGAAGAGAGAATTATCATTTTTTTGGTGAACTATCCCTTTTAACAAAAAGTTAGGGAACCACCTGGTTAGACAACTCACCTGTAGATCCATTACATCCCCAACGTGCTGAAACTCACACAGTAACTGAGGATCTTCATCAAACTCTCCATCCATCTGTGACACTCCATGATCCTCCACCGACCACACCGACACTCTGTTATTCTGAAAACACAATGAATGAATATTAATAAAGAAATCACCCTGACCATGAACGCTTACTACCGAAAACACAATAAATGCCACAATAAATAATGAACTATCACTCTGATGATGATATAAATGAAAGTGAAGAGCTATTGCCTCGTTGTCCCATGATCCTGTCGCGAACACTTCAGGTTGTTGTAATGAAGCCGCAGAAACGGGCCTCCAGCGCGTCTTACTGATTTTCTGTGATATGTATTTGGCATTGATGCTCTCCATTGAGTCTCACAGTTGTCGTGTTGTGTTCTGTGTTGTTGTTCAAGTTTAGTATGCTTCACATGCTCCGTTGCTCTATGGTATCACAGATAGCTATGCCAAAGCCTTTCTATCAAATTTCACATGAAGCTTAGCAAGGCAACGCATAATGCCTCGGTACACTGGCGAGGTGCAAGAGGCCGTTTTTCTGAATTAATGTCTGGGGGTAACGCTTTAGTACGCTGAATAAACTGCTTTTGTAAAGAAACAGCTCATCATTTAATGAATTTACCGTCTGTTCGCTAATCTTCTATATGTTTTACACTTAAAAATCAATTTGGAATTAACTATGTGTTGAGTTTCCTAAGATACAATTACAGTGTTGCGACAAATAGGTGTATGTTTACGGCTCTTTATATTCATTTGTATTGTATCCGCAAACAGTGACTTGCTGTCGTAAAACACTAGTTGACTGTTACGCTCTCTCCTATGGTAAAAGCGCGGAAGTTCTCGACGACATAGAAGATCTCTGGCTATGCTTAGCGCTGTATCCCGCCAGACGTGTACGGCGGCCTCAAAAGATCAAAACAAAAAATTAAACGCATTTTAGTTAAGTTGAAAAGTATTATGAACTATTTACTATACAGCTAATGTATAACCAGGGTTGGGAGGGTTACTTTTTAAATGTATTCCACTACAGAATATATGCTGTAAAATGTAATTTGTAACATATTTTGTTAGATTACTCAAGGTCAGTAAAGTATTCTAAAAACTTTGGATTACTTCTTCAGCACTGGTAGACTTTTTCACTTATTTTGAGTATAAAAACTCTGCCAGTACAGTAAGACAAAATACACATGTTAAAAATGCATTCTCTGAAAAACCTAAATATCATATGCAGTGTTGTTTCTAAAACAAGATAAATCAAATTGATCTTGTTTTAAGGATTTTTAGATATTTTTACAGGAAAACAATAAAAAAAAAAATTAGCATCAAGAATCAGATTTTTGCCCTAATATCACTTACTAGATAAAAATAAATTATGATCAAACATACAAATATGATCGTGCCTGGTAACATGTGCATGTAAAATGGATAGAAATAGCATTTTAACTTAGCGTAAAGCTGACAATTAACACAAGGCTTATTTCTATTTCTTCTGCTCCAAACTTACTTCACTGACTGCTCGTAAGAATGTTACACATCATAAGATGAAACACATCATGTGTTTCATCTGCGGTGAAACATCATGTTTCACCGCAGTTCAAATGCACTTGGGATCGCATTATTTATATGTATAATTCTATTACTCCCCAACACTGTATAACTGATAACTATAAATTAAAGTTAAAAAAAATATATATATATATATATATATATATATATATATATATATATATATATATATATATATATATATATATTAATAAATAAATAAATAATATTGGGTGATTCTCACAAAACTGTTCAAGAAAATATCCTAGTCCTATTTAACTCCAAAATCAAATTAAAATCAAATTATATTGCATATAGAAAATGAAGCAGATTTTTAGCGCCACTAAGTTTTTTTTTTTTACATTGTGATATTATTTTAGTGATTAACAGTTATGCACATTTTCCTCTCCAAATTTTCCTCTCCAAAAAAAAAAAAGATGGTAATTATGATATTCTCACATTTACATAACATTTACATTTACTCATTTAGCAGATGCTTTTATCCAAAGTGACTTACAAATGAGGAATATAGCAAGCAATTTTTCATACAAAGTTCAGCAACATCTATAGTGTTACTGCAAAGCTCTCAAGGTGGCTGGAGTATTATAGGTGCCAGTGCAGAAGAAAGAGTATTTTTTATTTATTTATATATAATTTTGTGTACAGTAAGTGCAAGTTAAGTTCAGTATTAAGTACAATTAGTGTGTATTGGTGAAGTGCTCATGTAACAGATGAGTTTTCAGCTGGTTCTTGAATGTTGAGATGGTATCAGCAGATCGTGTGGATTGGAAGCTCATTCCACCATAGTGGAAAAGAGAAAGATTGTGAAATAGACTTTGAGCCTCTTTGTGGTGGGACCACCAAACTCCACTCGTTCATAGATCTCAGAGAGCGAATTGGAGCATAGACCTGGAGAATTTAACTGAAGTAAGAGGGTGCGGTTCCATTGGCTGTCCTGAAGGCCAGAGTCAAAGCCTTGAATTTGATGCAAGCAGCTACAGGTAGCCAGTGAAGTGAAATCAAGAGTGGGGTGACCTGAGCTCTTTTTGGCTGATTGAAGACCAGATGGGCTGCTGTATTCTGGACCATCTGTAGAGGCCAGCCAGCAAAACATTACAGTAGTCCAGTCTTGAAATCACCAGAGCTTGGGCTGATTTTCCTGATGTTCTAGAGCATGAATCTGAAAGGCCAGGCAGTTGATGAGATGTGGGTGGTAAAATTAAGCTGATTATCTACTACCACCCCCAGGTTCTGAGCTGTTCTGGTTTGAGTTAGTGTAGTTGAACCAAGATGAATAGTGAGGTTGTGATCAACAGAAGGGTTGGCTGGGATCATGAGGAGTTCTGTCAAGGCAAGGTTGAGCTGAAGGTAGTGTTTCTTCATGCTGGTCAAAATGTCCAAGAGGCAGGTAGAGATACGAGCTGAGACAGTAGGGTCATCAGGATGGAACGACAGGTAGGGCTGCTTGTCATCTGCATAGCAGTAGAAAAAGCCATATGCCTCAATGATCGTCTGAGTGATGTTGTGTATATTGAGAAGAGGAGGGGTCCAAGCACTGATCCTTGATGAACACCAGTGGTCAGATGGTGTGATATGGACACCTCTCCTCTCCAGGAGACCTTGAAAGATCTGCCTACGAGAAATGATTCAACCCATCCAAGCACAGTACCAGTGATGCCCAGGTCAGAGATGGTGATTAGGAGGATCTTGTGGTTCACTGTGTCGAAAGCAGCAGACAAGCCAAGGAGGATGAGGACGGATGATTTAAAGTTAGCTCTTGCCAGTCGGAGGGCTTCAGCTACTGACAAGAGGGCAGTCTCTGTTGAGTGTCCTTTTTTGAAGCCAGACAGAGGCCTGTTGAGTAGGTTGTTCTGTGTGAGAATAGCAGACAACTGGTTGAATACTGTCATATTCCCTGTTGTCTTTGGTTTTTGTACATTTATGTTGAAATTCTTGTTTAGTTCTTGTTAGTTTTGTAGTCCTTTGTAGTTCTATTCCTTGATTGGTTCTCCCTGATTATTTCTCATTCCCTGATTGTTTCCCCAGGTGTTCCTCGTTCCCTTGTTTGTTCCCTTGTATATAAGCCCTTGTTTTCCCCAGATAGTTTGTCAGTTCTCGCATGTTTTGTTATGTGCTGTGCTAGGATCCCTGTGTTTTTCTTTATTCTGAGTGTTCTTGTTTATTTTAATAAAGCTGCACTTAGATCCTCATTCTTTGCCTGCCTTGTCACAAATATGACCATCTCAATAGTTTTATTCAGGAAACGTATGAGAGAGACTGGTCTGTAGTTGTCAACTACTGTCGGGTTATGTGTTGGTTTTTTGAGCAGTGGGGTTACTCAAGCCTGCTGTAAGGTATTGGGAAATGTTCCTGTTGTGAGAGATGTGTTGATAATGTGTGTGAGTGCGGGTAAGCTTGATCGAGAGGCAGCTTGCGTGAGATGTGAGGGAAAGATTCTCATTACCGCAATGTGAAAAAATTATATATTATTTAAACTGTAAACTATCATAGTAGTACTCCCTTGGTCAGTGGCGGATTTAGGCACAGGTCACATGAGCAGTCGCCCAGGGGGTATTCTCATGTAGAATCACAATCCCATCTTTGGGGGCTTGTCAAAGCGGGTTTAACCCAGGGCGCCAAACAAGCTAGAACCGCTACTGCCCTTGGTACTCTATTTTATTTTCACTAATATTAATACTAAATTAACACTGTACAACAGCATATCTTTTACAGTCAATGAAAATCGTGATTTTATTGTTATTACTTTTTTCACCACACACATTTTATTTTCTTTTCATGACGTATGACATTAGTGTTTTAATAAGATGAAGAGATAAATATAAGAAACTCAGATATGTCAGAAGATTTGTTGTCTTGTGCAACACAGCCTTACTTTTCACTCATGGTAATAACACTACTAGAGCACTGATACATTCCTAAATTTCCAAACACCCCAAAAGACAGACAAAATAGGATAATTTAGGAAAACACTGCACAAAACGATTAAGGAGTGTTGCGGCACAGTGTCATGTCTGGTGACATATCGGCGCTGGAAGTGGTGACGTCGTCGGAAGGCGATTTGCGCAGGCGCGGCGTTGACAGCCGCACTCTACCTGATCCGCAGATAGTGTTTATAATAATGGCGTGGAAATCCGGAGGAGCGAGCCACGCAGAGCTCGTCAACAACCTCCGCAGTGAGTTTAATCAGCTCTGCATGTTAACATGAGCAAAAACAGGCATATGCACAGTGTTCTGCTTAGCAACGGGGCTGTGTTTAGGCGTGTGGTGAGGTAAAGTGCGCGTCTGTGTACTAGCATTGCGTTACTACTGAAGGAAACTGGGCTCATGCGTGTTATAACGGCTCGACTTTATTTCGCTTTTGTTCATGCGTGTGTTATTATTTTAGACAGACAAATAATAACTGCTGTGGTGGGTTTAAAACTTTTAAAATGTGCCTCAATGTTACTCATTTGTTGTTGGCTAGCCATTAGCAGAACAGTATGCGATCATGACTAATCAACCCCCTGCATATAATCTGCTCTCTTTATGTGATCAGTGTGTTAAAGCTGTTCATTTTTCTTTTCTGTTCGTGTTTCGTATTGTTTGGTGGGTTTTCTTCGTGTATTAACTACACCGTCATTTAGCATTTATCAACTGATCCTAAAATCAACTCGTTCATACAGTTAAAAGTACCCTAAACCCTTTATAATAGTTAAAATAATTGTTTAAACAGCTGATTATTATATGGTTATCGAATGTGCAGTTTTAATTTGGAGTTTAGTGGGCGTGGCGCACCATATGTTAATGTCATAACTTTGACGTCACTGCAGTTTAGGACTTTTAGCCTTAACCCTTGTGCGTCAATAAAAACAAGTAACTCAGAGGTCCTTAGAGGACGAAAACGTCCGCGTCAAACTTCACATTTTGAAGCCAGGGCACCGAATGAATGCATAATATAATATAATTCATGATTTTATGCTTTAATGCCAATGGGATCAAATATTGCAGTTTTAATGGGTTTCAATGGGGACATTTTTGTCCAGAAAGTCCTGAGTGTAACTATTTTGTGTGCACAGTGTATTGTAGATGTACTAAAGGAACTGAGGTTGAAATATCAAAATTCCCCCAAAAATACGCACCTTTGGGCGTTGGCATTAACACAGCCAAAATGATCGAAAAAAATGAAAAAGACAAAATGTCCCAAAGGTCACACAATGGTTAATATTGATGCTGCATTTGTAGGCACAAATTGAGATTGATTTCTATTGAATAGTTTCCCTTGAAATATTCAGACACTGATTATTATAAAATTATTACAGTTTCAAAAAGTCAGTGCTGCATCTAGACATAAGATTAGCATGAGCAATTTAAACTAATCTAATAGTTGCTTGCGGAAACTAATAATACTCCTTTGGCATGTGAACCCATCCTCCTAAACTCTTTATTAAACTCTGCCTTTATTCAGAGTTTAAGTGGTCAGTGAGCTGGCCTATATTTATTTGTGCTTCCCTTTTCAAGCATCACTATTACGGCTGCTCATATGTAGGGTAAGTGATTTAAATAAACCCCTTTACCCCAGTTATTACATTTAAGCTAGTATCTTTTCCACACCATTTGTGCTTGGGACATGAATATATAATTTGACATGATGCTTTTCATAGCAATCTGATTTATGGTTTTTGCCTGGTGGATCATAATACAGGGAAGCAAACTTGCACTGAAGGAGGTACCCAAGAAAATCGAGACCAGAATTGAGACTTTGGATTGGGCTCTTTTGCTAAAACACTTAGAACAGCCTAGCAACCACAAAGACAGATGATTTTTTTCTCCCCAATTTTGAATGCCCAATTCCCAATGCACTCTATGTCCTCGTGGGGTGTAGTGACTCGCCTCAATCCGGGTGGCAGAGGCGAACCTCAGAACCTCTGAGAAAATCTGCATCTGAGACATCAATCCACGCATCTTATCATGTGGCTTGTTGAGCGCGTTACCGTGGAGATATAGCGCGTGAGGAGGCTTCACGCCATCCACCGTGGCATCCACGCACATACGCCGATACGATATATATGTGAAAGGCTAATATCGGCCGATAATATGGGTCGGGCACTACCCAAAACTACTTGTGCTTTGCTGTGACACTAAATGGATGTCAAAAAATAAGAACGCAAAATCCAAGGGCATTGAAAGTAAAAAGCTCTTACCCTGTATAATATTTGTTACATTACTGCGTTGTCAGAAATTAACTTTTCCATGAATTGGGCAATAATTACCCTATGGATATGTTTATAAGGGCATTTTTTCTAAACATGAAAATGTACAGTTTGTAAAAAAACAAAACAGAAACAAGGGCATGCTTTCCCCCCACATTTTAAACTTTAGGGCATTTTGTCACTTTTGTCACCACCCCTCTTCCCTGCATCACTGTTCTGTTACAAGTGTTCTTGGTGAGAGAAATATACTTTAGTAACACAAAATGTGATTATTATCGTGGTATTATTATTACAAAGGTGCGGCCCAAGACACCTTATTTCTTTTTGCCTCTGACCCCCAGTAAAAATTTTGGACACCCCTGTTATAGATTAAAAGGGTAGAATTTCCCTTGTTTCAAAATGTCTGCAGTCACACAGAGAGGCAAAACTGGCTGATATTGGAATATCTTGAACATTATACTTACAATAAACATACTGTAATGCAGGTTTCAACCTATCAATTTGTATTTGTTCTTTTCCAGAAAATGGGATCATTAAATCGGACCGTGTATATGAAGTTATGTTGGCTACAGATCGTGCCCATTTCTCCAGATGTAATCCATATATGGACTCGCCACAATCTTTAGGTATGTGTCACAATCCAAAGTTATAATTTTGTTCCCACAGTGCCATCTATGGCTTGCTATGTTGCAGTGCAAAGCTGTGTGTGTGTGTGTGTGTGTGTGTGTGTGTGTATATATATATATATATATATATATATATATATATATATATATATATATATAACAGTGTCTACACTGGACATGTGTGATGCCGATATCTAGAGAGCAGAGTGGCTGATAGACCGATATAATTCCGATATATCTGATAGCACACAATTTGATATGTCATGTAATTAAAATAGCTAAATAGTCATTTTAAATGGTAATTAAAGTGGTAATTTTAATACAATGGAAAAAAAAAATTATATACTAAGATTATATACTAAGGAACCCTGTGAGCTCGCTCGATTTCCAGCTTATGGCCTGTTATGTGGATCAGACTCGAAAAGAGCCCGTCCAGGAATTTCACCATATCCCGACCTTCTTTGTCCTTAGGATTCCAACAATTAGGACATTATTTCGCCGTTTATGATTCTCCAAGTCCTCCAATGTCTCCCAGACGCACTCCAAATCCACCTTGCAACTTATTGTGAGAAGCTTGATGAAGGCTACCCAAAATATTTGACCCAAGTTAAATTGAGGAAAACTGAGTTTATATATATTTGGCTAAGTTGAATGTAAACTTCTGACTTCAACTGTAATGCTGGAATTGTTGGAAACCAAAATCGTAATTGAAAATAACATTTTATTAATCACCCAGCCCTAATTCTAAGGTGATGTTTAGCGTTGACACTTCCAGTGTAGACATGGTGTTAGTATGGGTATTCTCTTGAGGTATTTTCTCTTTTGCAATGATTTCTATATATAACAATGGTCTTTTTTGGTTTATGCAATTTTGTACAGGTTACCAAGCAACAATCAGTGCACCACATATGGTAAGTTAAAAGTGCATTTCTTGCATTAAGCACCATTTATAATAACAGTTGTTGACATGTTTAAACATGTTGATGTGCTGCAGCATGCATACGCGCTGGAGCTTCTGCATGATCACCTGTACGAGGGAGCAAAGGCTCTGGATGTGGGATCAGGCTCTGGAATCCTGTCCGTCTGCTTTGCCAGAATGGTAAGTCACATTAACATCCCATCGCATTCACGGAATTGCTTTGGTTTTCACATTTCTGTAGTATGATTAAATGCAAACACAATCATCACATCTATGAATCTTGTATTAATTAGCTTTCTATAGTTAAACAATGAAACTGTTTTTGTAATATAGAGCACCAAATGTAAAAAATTCATTAATGTAAATTAATGTAAATGTTTTTCATTTACATTAATTTACTTATCAAAATAATTATATCAATAATTATTGATATAATTATTTTTATATCAATTTACTCAATTTATTGGTTTGGTATTTTGATTTATGATTTATTACATTTAATTAGTATTGCATTAATATATTTTTGTATTTGGGAAGATATCACATCCTGTGGTTTGATAGGCTGTACTCCATCTAAAACTATTTTAAAATGCATTTTGCTAGTCCTTTTATACTTATGCATGCAGCTTTAAAAGGAAAGTTCACCCAAAAATGACAGTTCTCTGATAATATACTCACCCTCATGCCATCTGAGATGACTTTCTTTCCACAGCAAAACACTTTATAAGATTTGTTGAAAAAGATCCTGTCTCAGCAGTTCCTTAGAATGGGAGTGGATGTTGATTAGATATTTGTGGGTGCAAAAAGCAAAGATAGTCAGCATTAGATAAATCCATCCTATCTCCTGCGGTGACATTCCAGTCAGGTGTTGACAAATGGCAGAATTTACCCGAGTGCTCCCGTGACGTAAGCGCGATGGCACGTGAACTGACGCGTGACAAACACAACCAGTGAGTTGAAGGAATGTTCCAACGCGTAAATTATAAGAGCATTTTCAGTTTTAGCATGAACTATCATTAATGAGCTTATATTAATTACTTTTAGAAATAATTTGTCACACCACAGGACCATTTAAAATGTAGGCAGCATTTTTAATTAATAAACGGCATCTAAACTAGACACTGCTGTCCTTCATGCAATCCTATAAATTGCAACCAAAACTCCTGATGTTGATAATTAAAAAGGTCTATGGACAGGTTATGGACAAATGAACCATTTGTTCTTTTATTTCTTTTTTCATCTTTTTATTTATTTTTGGAAGTTTAGTCCTCCTTAAGGCCCAGGTAAACTTCATTTTTGTGCGTTCCGGATCGACTCGCGCCTGGTCGACTACGTTGCATTTTTGAGTATACTCTTCTGACCACGAGCAAATACGAATGCGTTTGACGCATGCGCACTACAACTTCTTTGTGATACTCTTTATGTACAGGCACATGCATTAGCGATGTGCACAGTGAGGACCATGTGCACGGATCAAGAAAATCTAGGTGGCGCGGGGTAGAGCAACTTGATTGAAATTTGCGTCACGCATACTGTATACTTAGTGATCTGCAACTCGGGCACCTGAAGTATACTTTGGCCTTTATTGACAGTAGCACTCAGTGTTGTTTGTGTTTTTGTTGTTGTGTGTGTATTATTATAGTGGGTGTGTGTGTTGTGTTGCAGGTTGGTCCGAAAGGGAAGGTGATTGGCATTGATCATATAAAGGAACTAGTGGATGACTCCATAACTAATGTAAAGAAAGACGACCCTAGTTTGATCTCTTCAGGGAGGATCAAAGTCATTGGTTGGTTTTATTCTACTTGCCCATCTCTTGTCCAATAACCAAGAATGTTTTTGCTATGAACTACAGTTGAATTCAAGCATGAAATCTATTAGAGGTGCTTGCTCTTGCTCATATGTACATATGGTTAGGATTCATTTTTTTTTAATTACTTTTCTTAGAGACCAGATTAAAGTTTTATTTTCCCTGTCGGATGATAAAATGCCTGAAAAATCCCTTAGATTTACATTGAAGGAGGGACATGAGCCATATCTTGAGACCAGAATATCATAGAGACTTGGGCTGTTTTGACTTTTAAGTTTTCAAGCAATGCCCTGGCAACCACCCACAACACCCTAGCACAGAGGTTGGCAACCTATGGCACGCTTGCCAGCATTGGCATGTGGAAGCGTAATCACTGGCACTCTAGCAACGGTGAGAGAAGTAGACAATATTATTTATATAAATTACGCACCTGCATTCCAGTCTACATCTTGATACACCTTCTTCATGATCATGCAGCGTGTTTCCATGAGCTGAACTGAAGGCTAAACAAAAAGTAAAAATGTGATGAGACTGCAGCATAACCAACGGACTCGTGCAGTGCGTGAAAGCCATTCATGCATCATGAGCCGACGAGTTTCATTTAATCGCGCGATTAAACACGCCCGTTTTGCTTCGGTCAGGCTATGCGGATGACAGCCTACATTTGTTGCTTTTTGCTTTCAGAACAACACATGATGTAATAAGAAAAACACCACTAATAATCCTTGAGATTTCCAACCCAGCATACAGATACACCCTCCTTAAACCATAGTCACACTCAAAATTACATTAAAAGATTAAAAGAGAAACCATAATCTGATAAAAATCTATTCAAAATATAAATTAAACCACACCCAAAAGCAGAGCCATTGACCAGGAAAATAAAAAATGGCACTCCATGTCAAAAAGGTTGCTGACCCCTGCCCTAGCATCATGGCAGCAAGTTTTCCCTGGGCAAACAATTGAAAAAAAAAATGTTCTTGCATAATTTGGAATTAGGGTTGCAACGGTATGAGATTTTCACTGTATGATAACCGTCTCAGAAAATATCACGGTATACGGTATTACACAATTACTATTATCAGTGAAAACAGAAGGGTTATTTTATTTATTTATTTATTTTTGAGCAAACACTTTATTATAATTGAAACTTGAAACCATTTATTTTATTGAAGTATGTGTAAAAAAAGTCTCCCTTTTGAAAATAAAATAAATAGAAAAAATAAGAAAGCTAACAGAATTTTAATAATAAATCGAATTATAAACATGATAAAAAATAGCATGTAACTATAACATGTAATATAACTAAAGCATGTTAGTTTACATGTTAGCATAGCATGTTAAATTAACTACTAAATGAAAAATAACATCAGCTGTGTGAGCTTTTAAAGTAATGTCCTATGATTATTCACAGTTAACATATACTGTAGGCGGCTCCTGTCTGTACCTTTAACTCAGTGTTTCTCAACTGGTTTTGCTTCAGGACAGATTTTACATCGGAAATCAAGTGACGTATCCTGGGTTGCATTTCCTTTTATGTTGCATAGTTTAGTTCAAGGCTTTCAAGTACAAGACATGCATCAAGTGACATTATTTGAGTTGTTGACGTCAGGAAGTTTTCTCTCCCCCCTTTTAAAAATTGAAGAGCATATTTACTTATATGAGCCCATTATTATCCCGTTTGTTACCTAATATTACATATTTATACACATATTACACAGAAGGTAAGGCTCCTCGTTACCATGGTTAGGTCAGTGTGCTAGTCTTAAATAATAGTTACACTCATGCGAAAGTGCAGATGAGAAGCCTTTAGCTCAGGGGTGGGCAACTATTTTGGTAAAGGGGTCACATCGGGCTTTAAGTAGTGCATAGGGATACAATGTTCTGCATTGATTTGGTTTTTGTATCTTTTAAAACCAGAAATAGTTGTGTACTCAATTTTCAGATTTTTTAATTTTCTGTGACTAGTGAGACTATTCTGCAATTGCCTAAAAGTATTGTATTACTCAACAAAGGTATACTTTTCTATCAGGCATTAAAAAACTGAATAAAGGCTGAGATTATAAATGTATTTTACCATCTCTACTTCCCTGTTCATTTATTATTCAATTTAACACTCTCTACATCAGGGGTCTGTTTTAATAATATATATATTTTTTTAATTTATTGAACTTTTAATGTTTTTAGCAAAGCGGGCGAGTTCTAAAACATTACCAGTTTACATGCTAAAAGGGTCATGATGCGGATCTCCTCGATGGTTTGACTTTCATCACACAACTGAATAACACCGGCTGCATGACTATGATAAATGATTACTGCAAGAGTTAGATTAACATACAGGTGCGAAGGGACTTAAGCCTTTCTAAATTGCACAAATACAAAATACATATACATATTCATCACTGGCATGCTTTTGCTCGCATGTAAATGATTACCCCTCCGTGTGTCAATGATGCCGATATCTACTTCTATATCACTGAGAAGATTTACCTGCAAAATTAGTAGCACCAAACATCACAAGCAGCCTCAAGAATGGACACAGAGTAGCCGTATAACTTAATTATACGCCTAAATTTGTTCAAAGGGGAAAGCGAGAGACAGAAAAAGTGCACGCATGGTTGCCAGATTGCACAAAATAATTATAACATTAGGCAGAATATTTCCAATTTGCGCAAGTATAAATCTCAAATTGAGGGTGTTGCATCTCTTATCTGGCAACCATGAGCATGTAAACGCTTGTGAAGGCGCGTGACATCCCAATGCAAGTTAACTGAATTATCCAAACGGAAAAAAAACGCTTTTATGATAAATGAGCCGCTGGCCACATTAAACCATTTGGAGAGCCTGATCCAGCCCGCGGGCCGTAAATTGCCCATGTCTGCTTCAGCTGTTTGCGAGATTATCATTAAATCTGCCTCGGCAGTCCTAAATGGTCTATCACTTGGGCTGCCGCCAAAACATATTCAATGGGAGAACCATGGCATTGTTATTTCCCTGCTGTCCGCGACCCATTCCGAATAGACCAGTTGAGAAACACTGCTTTAACACACACACACACACACACACACACACACACACACACACACACGCTTGTGTTTCCATGTTTTATGGGGACTTTCCATAGACATAATGGTTTTTATACTGTACAAACTTTATATTCTATCCCCTAAACCTAACCCTACCCCTAAACCTAACCCTCACAGAAAACTTTCTGCATTTTTACATTTTCAAAAAATATAATTTAGTATGATTTATAAGATGTTTTCCTCAAGGGGACCAATAAAATGTCCCCACAAGGTCAAAAATTTCGGGTTTTACTATCCTTATGGGGACATTTGGTCCCCACAAAGTGATAAATACACGCACACACACACACACACACACACACACACACACACACACACACACACACACTCACACACACACACACACACACACACATATGTTGGTCTACCTATAATTATGAGGACTTTCCATAGACATAATGACTTTTATACTGTACAAACTATAGATTCTATCCTCTAAACCTAACAACCCCTAAACTTAATCATCACAGAAAACTTTCTGCATTTTTACATTTTCAATAAAACATTGTTTAGTATGATTTTTAAGCAATTTGAATTATGGGGACACTAGAAATGTCCTCATAAATCACATTTATAGCATAATACCCTTGTAATTACTAATTTGTAACTTACAAAATTGTCCTCGTAAATCACAAAACACACACACACACACACACACACACACACACACACACACACACACACACACATACATATATACATGTCAGACCCCCTTGCCTCACTTCTCTCTGACATTTTCTCAGCTGCATTAGTGTGTGTGTGTGTGTGAGAGACACAAGTTGACGAGTCTGACAGGCAGACATGGAGGAAAGGAGATGCACACGCGCATGTGAGATTCTCTGTCCAGTTGCATTTTTTTCTCAATACCGTAGATATGCAAATGTACTGTACATGGTATGATAACCGTCAATTTTCAAACCGTGGTATACCGTGAAACCAGTATACCGCTGCAACCCTATTTGGAATAGACAAATTATACATGTGAATGGATAAAACCTCATTTTGACAAAGGTGGGAGATCTGTAGGTTGCATATTCATTGCAATTTGCATTATATCTCTTAAACTCTCATCCTCCACTGACTGTGGCTATCCGCTTTGCTAAAGCATTTGTGAAGCCCCGTCATTATTTGCGTCAGGGCATCAATGCCAGCATCAAGAGTGGCTTTGAAATCCACCTGAAAAGTGATTGCAAACAACGTCTCATTCTGCATTTTGGTGATAGTGAAGACATGACGTGTTTCTGTAATAATTAAGTTGTGCCTTACAGAGCCTGCCAAGGACTTGATTTTTGTCTCATCTTGGCTTGTTTTGTCCAACAAATAGTGTAATTTCCCCATCATTTGATTTCTGGCATTGCTGTTGTGTATGTTTGTGGTGTGTGCATCAGTGTAATGACTCCAGACGGACACATCTCAAAGGTTTCACCCTTCACTGACCAGTGTATTTGCCGGTTTATGCTTCATTAACGGTAATCACGATTTAGAAAAATTCACGGTTTTTAATTAAAGAAATTATATTAAAATGTTTTTTTTTTTTACATTTCTTAAAATGTTAACTTTGAAAGCTCTACTTATAATTATAATTTACCAATAAACAATTTTAACATTTCACTTTTGCATCTAAAGAAATAATCCTGATGTAGGACACAATATGAAAATTCAAAATTAAAATCTGAAATAAACGTATTACATTTGTATTATAACTTACAATTATATTTGCATGTATTCATTTAGCAGATGCTTTTATCCAAACCGACTAACAAATACGGAACACAACAGAAGTGATTCATACTAAGGAGGCAGTAATAAAAATAGTGCTGTAATACAAAGTTGCAAATTGCTCAGAGAAGTGCAAGTAGAGAGGAAGGTGAGAGACTGTGGTAAAAGAATGAATTAAGAAATGTTTTTAATAGAAGAAGAAGAAGAAAGAAGACAGTTATAGGATTAGTAAGATTAGGTCAAGTGCTTGTGAAAGAGATGTGTCTTTTGTTTGTTTTGTCTACAATTCTTATGTTTTTGTTTGTCTTGGATATTGTCTGCCTTATTGTCTACGATAGACAAACACTTTTGGACATTAGTTCTGCAATAGCACACCAAACAACAGACTTTAAATACCTCAATGCCGACCAGCTGTTTTCAAACACGACAGCGGAGCCCTTTAACTGGGCAGCCCGGCCGCGGAAACCTAGTCGGAAAATGGGAACGGCTCGTTGTTTTCGTCAGACTAAGACATCACGCAAATCGAACCCCGCTACCCAGCATTCTACTGGCAAATGTTCAGTCTCTAGACAACAAGCTCTGCGAGCTGAGAGCGGGTATCTCTTTCCAACGAGAGATGAGGGACTGCTGCATTATCTGCCTTATAGAAACTTGGATGTCTGCGGAGATTCCAGACTCAGCCATCGAACCCGTGGGTTCTCCATGCACCGAGCAGACAGAGCTAAAGACCTCTCAGAGGCAGAGGTGGTGGTGTATGTTTTATGATCAACAAATCATGGTGTGATCAGAGGAACATACATTCTATCAAGTATTTATGATCTCCTGATCTGGAATTTCTCATGCGTCTGTGTCATCCATTCTGGCTACCGAGGGAATTCACAGCGGTCATTATCACTGCTGTGTACATCCACCCCACAAGCCGACACAAACCGGGCACTAAAGGAACCGTATGGGAGTGTAAGTGAGCAGGAAACTGCGCAACCTGAGGCCGCATTCATTGTGACTGGGAACTTAAACAAAGCCAACTTCATGTCAATAGCAACGAAAAACAACCAACACATCGGTTTCAACACACGAGGGGACCGGATTTTGGACCATTGCTACTCTCCTTTCCGAGATGGCTATAAATACCTCCCCTGCCCACCATTTGGCAAATCAGACCACTCTTCCATTCTGCTTCTGCCCACTTACAGGCAGAAACTGAAACAAGAAACACCTGCTCTCAGAACAATCCAGTGCTGGTCGGACCAAGCAGATTCTATGCTACAAGAATGTTTTGATCACACGCACTGGAAGATGTTCCGGTCCGCCTCTGATGATGACATCGAGGTCTACACTGATACCGTAACCTTCATCAGGAAGTGCATGGATGATGTAGTGCCGACCAAAACAATATGGATCTTCCCCAACCAGAAACCGTGGATTAATAGCGATGTTTGTGTGGCACTTAATGTGCAGACCTCCATTACGGGAACACGGAGGAGCATAAACAAACCAGTTATGCCCTCCGCAAAACTATCAGAGCAGCCAAACACCAGTACAGGGACAAGATTGAAGGACAGTTCAACAGACTCTAGAAACATGTGGCAGGGAATTAATATCATCACGGACTTTAAAGGGAATAAAAACTCAGCCGTGAACACCGCTGCATCTCTCCCGGATGATCTTAATACTTTTTATGCTCGTTTCAAGGGAAATAACACTGCCCTCGCGGAGAGAGCTCTCGTGGCCGAAGCTACAGAGGTTAGTTCACTCTCCATCTCTGTAGTGTATGTAACGCGATCCTTCCAATGGGTGAATATCCGTAAAGCCGTGGGACTAGACAGCATTCCGGGCTGCGTCAACAGAGCGTGCACAAACCAACTGGCTGGTGTTTTTACGGGTATTTTCAACCTTTACCTCTCCTTGTCTGTGGTCCTCACATGCCTTAAAACATCCACCATTGTGCCTGTACCAAAGCAATCCAAAATCACTTGCTTGAATGACTGCATCCAGTTGCTCTGACCTCCATCATCAGCAAATGCTTTGAGAGACTTATCAGAGATTACATCTGCTCTGTGCTGCCTGCCTCACTGAATTCACTCCAGTTTGCTTACCACATCAACCGCTCCACTGATGATGCCATTGCATCTACACTACACACTGCTCTTTCCCACCTGGAATAAAGGAACACATGTGTTCCACATATGTGAGAATGCTGTTTGTAGACTACAGCTCAGCATTCAACACCATAGTGCCCTCCAAGCTTAATGTGAAACTCTGGGCTTAAACAGCTTGATGTGCAGCTGGATCCTGGACTTCCTGTCAGGCTGACACCAGGTGGTCAGAATGAGCTGTAACATCTCCTCACCACTTACCCTCAACACCGGAGCCCCGCAAGGCTGTGTTCTCAACCCACTTCTGTATTTCTTGTACACATATGTGGCAACACATAGCTCCAATGCCTTCATTAAGTTTGCTGATGATACGATAACACAGTGATAACACTGACAATGATGAAACAGCCTACAGAGAGGAAGTGCACACTCTAAGATGCTGGTGTCAGGAGCACAACCTCTCCCTCAACGCCAGTAAGACCAAGGAGCTTTTGGTAGACTTAAAAGAAAAGAGAACACAGCCTCATCACCATCAATGGAGCACCGGTGGAGAGAGTCAGCAGCTTCAAGTTCCTCGGTGTGCACATCACCGAGGAACTCACATGGTCCATCCACACAGAGGCTGTTGTGAGGAAGGCTCACCAGCGCCTGTTCTTCCTGAGATGGCTGAGGAAGTTTGGAATGAATCACCACATCCTCACACGATTCTACACCAGCACTGTAGAGAGCATCCTGACTGGCTGCATCACTGCCTGGTATGGCAAAAGCACTGCCCTCAACCGCTACCTGACCCACTATCTGACACATCATCGGAGGTGACCTTACCTCCCTCCAGGACATCTATACCAGGCGGTGTGTGAAAAAAGATCGGAGGATCATCAGAGACTCCATCCACCCGAGCCATGGGCTACTCTCACACCATCGCAGCTCCAGCTGACTCCATGACCGCTTCCATCAAGCAATCAGACTTTTGAAATCTTGATATCTAGATTGCACATAGATTTGAAGTAGTGAGTGTAGATAGGGTTGCAGAGCCAGTAGATGTTCTGTTAGCGAGCATCAATGCCTTGAACTTGATGCAAGGAACCACTGGCAACCAGTGCAGGGCTCATTGAAGACCAATTGTGCTGCTGCATTCTGGATCAGTTGCAGAGGTTTGATTGTACATGCAGGAAGTCCTTCCAGAAAAGCATTGCAGTAGTCCAGTCTAGATATAATAAGAGCCTGGGCAAGGAGTTGGGTAGCATGCTGAGATAGGAAAGGTCTGATCTTCCTATTGTTATAAAGAGCAGATCTGAATTTTGAAAAATTTAATGTTAAAACATTTTCTTATTCTTTCCTAACTGTGAGGGGCACTGATTTTTGTGCAACCAAAACCCAATAATAACTACAATTTTAATATTTTGTATTAATAATCATGATTTAGTCCATAAACTGTGATGATGACAATGACTTGGCTCCGTTATAATCCTCTATATGTAAATATTTTTATAGCCTATATATTAAACAGATTCAGTTTTTTGGCCACTGGAGGGGGAAAACATGGAGGGGAGGGAGGGGGAGTGGGGGTGACTATCAGTAACTATCTTTGTTGATTTTTCCAATAACTGGTAGTTTCAAAAAGCAACTATCGGCACTGATTAATCTGTAAGACTGATATATTTTTATGTGAAATCTTTGCTGATTTTAATAACGTAAAAGTGACCGTAATGATTATATTGCTACTGATATTTTAAAATGAGTATTTACTGAATATAAGCAACTTGTGCTTGATTAAAATTTTGTATATTATTTTATTGAAGAAAAAAAAGGCTTTGAATCCATGTATCAAATATGATGCAACAGGCTTTTGAGGAAAAAAGTTTTACAATTTCTCTTTTTAAAATGTCAGTACAGTGTTTGATACATAACATACATATGATAAAAAATAGGTGGTGTTGCTGTCCTTTATTGCATATCGCGGTGCCGATTTGTGGTCCGTTCTGCACGTTTTGCGGACACACATCTGGCCCCCTCAGTTCTCCCGCTGGCCAGTATGCCCATGATTGGCCCCAAAGTGCATTGGCCCATCGGTAAAATGTCCAGTATGCCAGATTGCCAGTCCAGCCCTGGTGACTTACAATACACTTCTGGTGCTTTCACATCATGTCCGAATTACCATAATTAAAAGTTGTAAACATTCTATGAAAGCTCAGACATGACAGTTGTGGCATCATGTAAAAAGAACCATTTTGGCCTTTACAGTTTTAGGTAGTGAACACATATTTCTGTTTGAAATGCCATTTTATTACCTGGAGCACTTTCTTTGTTCTTAATGCTGAAGTGTGTAATTTTTTCAGTGTTAAAATACTTTCTCCTATACCATCTTAATATGCAGAGACAACTATAAGTAAGCCATTCATAGGTAAAATTTCTCAAAACTGTAAACATTGTGTCTCTGTGGTGCTATAATAATTCCTGTGTTTGTTCTGAGAGACCTGCTTAGACCCACCCCAACAACGTTACTCAACCAATGCCATGAGTTGAGGGCGTTATGAGTGTTGTCACAGAAACAAAAAACATAAGAAATCCCAGGACATGAACAGCTCAGAGTAGAATCTTCAAGGTTTTTTCATCTTGTAATTGCAGTAATTCCGACACAACGTGAGCACAGAATTACTATAAAGAAAGAACAGTGATTTGGGCTCAGCCATAATATATTGTGTACTAATGCTGTGTGCTTACAGTTGGAGATGGAAGAATGGGCTATACTGAGGAAGCACCTTATGACGCCATACATGTTGGAGCTGCAGCTCCTAATGTTCCACAAGCAGTAAGCCTCCCTGAAAACACACATGTATAGTTTGGTCCCTTGCTGTAATTGTACCTTTAGCTTAAATGAATGTTCTGGGTTCAATACAATAATATTTTCACAATAATAAAGTTAAGTACTATCGACAGCACTTGTGGCATAACGTCAATTACCACACAAAATTATTTTGACTCTGTTAAAAAATGTAATTGTGGCATCAACAAGGCACTTGGATTATGGACTTGCATTATAAGTGCTATTCATTTCTTTAGGGGTAAAACTGTTTTAATGAGGAAAGAAATAGCTGAATACCTCTTAAGGTATAATACATGCAACATGTTCTTTTGTTAGTTTTTAAGTTTAAAAACTATTCCTTGCTTTATTGTTGTATGTGTATATATTTTTTTATAGTTGTTGGACCAGCTTAAGCCAGGTGGGCGTCTGATTCTGCCAGTCGGGCCAGCAGGAGGAAACCAGATGTTGGAGCAGTATGACAAACTGGAGGATGGCAGTACCAAAATGAAGCCACTGATGGGCGTGATTTACGTGCCTTTAACAGACAAAGACAAGCAGTGGTCCAGGTGGAAGTGACTTTCTGTCTGTCCTCTGTTTCCTTTCTCTTCTAGGGCACAGGTGAAACGGTGTGGTCCGCAGTAGACAGAGGATGTGTTTGCCGTTTGTCATATTTTTTTCTGTTCCATACCGTTCATCAGAACAGCTGCACATTATTTGTGACTTTAACCCACCAGTGTGCCTGATTTGACAAAAACCCATAGATATTTCTAGTTTGCACTTAACTGCTGGAATGGGCATGATGTATAAAAATGCTTTCTAAATAAGGACAAATGAAACAATGCATCAAATGCTGTTTGCACTTGACATTATGGCTTTGAGAAATACTCAAACCAGCCCATCTGGCACCAACAATCATGCCATGGTCGAAATCACTGAGATCACATTTTTACCCCATTCTGATGGTTGATGTGAACATGAACTAATGCTCCTGACCCATATATGCATGCTTTTATGCATTGCACTACTGCCACACGATTGGCTGATTAGATAATCGCATGAGTAAGTAGGTGTACAGGTGAACCTAATATTGTGCTCAGTGCGTGTACATGTATATTAGTGTTGTCAATCAATTAACATTTTTAATCATAATTAATCGCATAATTTTTCATAGATTTTGAAAGTGCTGAAATTTGACTCTGTATATACTTATTTTCTTGTCAAAATGCATTTATAACTTTTTAGGAAAACAAAATCATATGTAACAATATAATGCTATATTAACATTTTCCAAACAAAGCCTTCCACAGTATAAAGATAGAAATGCAAAAAAATTTAACTAATATAAAAGTAACATTAAACGTTTCCCAAAGTCTAATTGGGAGTTTGACTAATTGAAAGAACTAGATCCCACATAGGTTGCATATTCATTGCAATGGTCATTAAATACCTTAAACTCTCATCCTCCACAATATTAATCAGCTGGCAGACTGTGGCTAACCAATTTCAGTAGTTGTGAAGCCGCGTTCATGATTCGTGTCAGGGCGTCAACACCATTGTAATGCATTGATCGCCACATGAAAAGTGCTTACAAACAACTTCTCATTCTTCGTTTTGATGATAGTTAAGACTTGCCTTGCTTCTGTGGTAATTACAGAGGCTATGAAGTACTTGTTTTCTGTCACAAGTCCCATCTGGGCTTGTTTTGTACAAATAGCATTAAGAAGTCCTTGACCATCGCTGTTGTGTGTGTTTGTTGTGTGTGAATCAGTGTAATGACTTCAGGCGGACACATCCCCCTAGTCCCACCATTATTAATGGTAAATGTGTTTAATGTAATTAAAAAAAATTCATGTTAACCACTTTTAAGTAATTGTATATGTTATCATTTTAATTTTGACAGCATTATATATATATATATATATATATATATTTTAGAGCTGTCAAAATGTTTTTTTTTTTTTTTTTTTAATCATCCGAAAGTTCCTGCGACTTAAAGTCTAGAGCAACTTACTTGTATAACTTAAATGTAATTGATGTTGCCCAGTCAGCCACACTCTATATGGAGCCAGAATGATCTCAAAAATATTATATTTACAAAATACAATTCATAAATGCACAGCACATAATACACATTCATTAGTCCAAAATACAATTTATAAATATACAAGTGAGGGCACAAAAATTCCCCCAATTGCCCACACAAATACTTATAACTTGAATGAATTCAAAATGTTTTTACAAATACCTATTTATCAAGTTCTTGAATTTGCATCAATATGTGAATATTGTTACATTTATTTATGGATTGTTGAATCTGTATTTGCAAATCGTCATGTGTGGATCGCTTTGGATTTTGTGTGGCTTTTTTTGAGACTTTCCTGCCATGTTTAGATTAAAAAATTATATATTTTTTTAGGAAGTCCTCTTTAGCAAATCACATTAAGCTTTTAATCCACCAATCACAACACGCATTGCTGAAATCTGGTGGATATCGTTTCCCCATTGCCATAGTTACTCATTCATTCCTATGAGAAGAACGGGGAGAAATATCCGAAAGATTTGACTAATTTAACCGAAAAACATGAAGAAAAGAAGTTATGTATTTTTTTTGTACTTCAGACAAAGCCAAAAAACCCGGAAATGATTTTTTTTTTATCACCTTTCAACATACAAAGTAGAAGCCTTAGGAATCAATAATGTAATATTTTCTCAGCAAATATTGGTATGCGATTAATTTGATTAAAAATATAAGCAATTGCCAGCCCTTGTAATAACTATATTTATAATATTGTTATAACTCTAATTATACCTCTGGCCCTAGTAATAAATGTAAGACGTAATTACACTATGAATCATTTATGAATGCGTTATTAACACTGTTAACCTATGTACCCATATATCATTCACTTTCATAATTACCTAATTAATAAACAGTTCATAGGTGTAGATATTATATTAAGGTACACTTACATTGTTATTAGTGTTAATAATTCATTAATAAATGGTTCATAGGTGTAAAATGTAAGAATAATTATATGTAAAGCCTTTAATTAAATGTAAGACCAAAAGTTTACATTACATTTAGGACCAAACGTTATTACCGTTTGGGCCTTTTTACATTTAGCATTAAAAGCTGTTAAATTTAGGACATTTACTACATTTAGGACCAAAAGCTGTAACATTTAGGGCCTTTATCACATTTAGGGCCAAAACTTGTTTAGGGCCTTTATTACATTTAGGAGCAGTTATTACATTTGTGCCCCCTGCCATGCTTTAAAATGTCATTTTGTGTTATGCATGCAGGTGCAAACTGTTGATGTCCACAGTAAATTTTTCTCTTTATTTTTTACAGGGATGAACTTTGAAAGGATGATCTGGCAATACTCCTCACACCAGGAGACACACACACACACACACATACATACATCTGGACTTCAAAAAGGGGAGGTATTTCCATACCTGTGACAGTCTGACTGTTGTGAAAGATGGATGTAGAGAACAGTTTTTTTTTATGTAACAAGGAAAAATGTGGAGTAGGGCTTTGTGTTGACTTTTTTACGGCTGCAGTTTGAGAATTGTGTGAATGCAGTGTTTTGTTTTGTTTTTGGATGCGCAGGTGCACATTTCTTGTGATGACTTCAATATTATAGTCAATTGGATTGTTTTCTTCATGCATCTCCGCTTATTGTAAACTGAATATGCGGGTTGGCTGTTGTGCTGAATTCAGCCTGTTATTAAAGCATAATTACTACTGTTCATAAGGTGTAGAGCTCTCTTTGCTCTACATATCAACATTAACCGTAATGGCTTGTGTTTTTAGCGAAAGCATGCGCTGCCCAGGCAGAAAAAAAAGAGAGTTCTAAAGCAATAAGCCATGAGAGGCCATGCGTTAAAATGATCTTACCATTGTAATGCAGTGTTCTTAGGCACAGTGTGAATAGAACCTCATTAATCAAAGTCAGTGTTGGGTAAATTACTAAAAAAAAAAAAGTAATCCACTACAAATCTAAAACTAATCTGATTACTGATTACAGAGAAGTTTTTGTTTTTCCACTCAACGAATTTCAAATGTATTGTTCCTCATACATTGTCGCATGCGAGTCATACACTCCACTAATTTATACCACACCACACATTTCTCTTTTTTTAGGGGCGCACGTCCTTCAGCTGTCGCAGAACTGCAAACAGACAAAAACATTTAAAGGTATTCTACATAACATGTAACCCAAGGAACGTAAGTAAAATAACTTAATTGAAAGTGAGTGAATGTAATTTGATTACAAGAATTTCAAATGTAATTTTTACACTACTTGTTGACTTAAAAATCAATAGTCAATCAACAGATTACACCCAACACTGATCATGGTAAAATCGCACATCCTCGAATGGCTTAGAAATGACAATGATGCAGTCCGCTGGTAGCATAAAAAAGCCTGACAGGTTGATCGTGACCAGGGTCTTGTTGATACCTGAAGGGGTTTATTTTGCACTAAAGTCAGGCTGACTGCACAATATTCTGCTTATTACATTTATTAACCAAATAAATGCATACATGGACGTGAAATATTGATTTGGGTTCAATTGTTATGTGACTAGAAAGAGTGCAGATTGATATGAGAGCCATCAAAGTAGAACAGCTATATAGGGAAACACTTGCCTGTTTTCAACAGTCAATTTTATATACAAATATTTGACCGCAAAATGGAATTATTGACCAATCCGAATCAAGTATTCTAGAGATATGACATGACTATTCTAGTCATTTAATAATTGCTTTTAGAAAATGGCAGCAACAGCAATATGATTGAAGACACTAATGTTGAAATAATAGTTATAAATAATTGAAATAAACTATTCTTGCACCAAGTAACATTAACTGTAGGCTGTTTACAGTTGCCAAGCAACAAAGCAATGTGGTGCATTACTATAGAATGTGCGGTCACAGGCGAGTGTTTATCTGTATTTTTACAGTATCCCTGAATGCAACTTATCCAAACAGACATCAGACATATCTGCTTAATTTGAAATTTAAGAACACTTTAAAACACCATTAAAACAGAGCTGGGTCTACATATGGAGCACAAGTTTTGCAATTGTTCACTTTACTTAAAGATCAGAATAAGCTGTATACCAATATCCATCTCTCACTTACATGTGCAGCAGATATCTGGGACACTGGACTCAGCTAAAGCTTCACAATGGTCATTTTGATTGTCAGTGGTTTTCATTGATACGTCTCTGAATGTTTGTGTGTTTGCTGCCCACACAAATATGGCTTTGAATGAATAAACATGGCTAAGCACTGAATTTTTTCACTTGTCTTTTCTGTCACATAATCTGATAATCTGAATTGATGATCATTCATTTATGCTTACAAAAAATTATAGCCTACCACTTAGAGGTAGACCGATACTTCGGTTTTACCGATTAATCGGTGCTGACAGTTGGTTGTATGCAAAAATCTATGCCGATAGTTGCTGATAGTTTTTCCTCCACGTTCAGTTGATAATTACGTTTTTTTTCCCCTCCCCTTTTTCTCCTCAATTTGGAATGCCCAATTCCCAATGCACTCTAAGTCCTTGTGTTGGCGACTCGCCTTGATCCAGGAGGTTGAGGACGACTCTCAGTTGCCTCCGCGTCTGAGACCGTCAAACCGCACATCTTATCATGTGGCTTGTTGAGCGTGTTACCGTGGAGACATAGCGCATGTGGAGGCTTCACGCTATTCTCCACGGCATCCACGCACAACTCACCACGCACCCCACCGAGAGCGTGAACCACACATTATAGCGACCAGGAGGAGGTTACCCCATGTGACTCTACCTTCCCTAGCAACCGGGCCAATTTGGTTGCTTAGTAGACCTGGCTGGAGTCACTCAGCATGCCCTGGATTTGAACTCGCAACTACAGGGGTGTTAGTCAGCATCTTTACTCGCTGAGCTACCCAGGCTCCTGATAATTACTTTTTTAAATTTAAGCGAGGGCATGCACAGAAAAAAATTTAATTTGACGAAGGGAAACATCCCTCGTCACCACATGCATCATGTCTCAAATACATTGTGAATAGTAACAATAATATATAGGCTATTAAAAGCTTAATTTGGTAAAAATAAAACATAGAGCATTGTAATGAAGTCTCCGTCATTTCAAAATATGAGTCACCAGTGTGTATTTCAGGATTGTTTAGTGTTAAAAGTCCCATGAAATGTACCCAATCTTTTTTTTATTATTATTATTATTGGTTGAAAAATAAACTACATGGGTAAAATAGGATTTTTTTCATTTTGTACTCTGACTATGCCGACTACGAAAATGTAACTTTCTATGCATCAATTTTAAAAAACTATTGTCGACCAATAACTAACGTTATTGGTCGACCTCTACTACCACTGCACTGATCAGTGTTGTGCACGGACCTCAGCAGGGGTGAAAGGATTAAAAAAAGAAAAAGGCAGTTTTTTTTTTTTTTTTTTTAGGTTTACTTACATAACAAATTTTGTTTGCAGTATTCAAGCATTTTCTGTTTGATATATAAACCTTTTTGTTTTAATTTTACAAATATTCTTTAATTGCTTCCCAGCTCTTTCTTACTGACAAATATGTAAAATTTTATAACAGCCTCATATGCTTGCATCAAAGCCTTTTTAAAAAAAGTTCCTGTGTTCAAATTTAAAATGGGGTTTTGTTCATTTAGTTGAAACTTTTATTTGTTTCATGTTGTTGCAGATATTTCTTTGGAATTGCCCAACATATGAATAGTATGAATCTGTAATGTTTTATACCGTATACATGTCAAATGTGAGTTCTGTTGTTTTGAACTGGAAAAATCAGAAGTACAAAATAACCTTTATTCATACCAATCAAAATGTTATCATACTTAGTTATTTTTTGTATCTTTTGAACATCTATTCATCTTTTATTGTGGCTCTCTTAAAAATGTTGTCCTGTCATGTGTTCAACAGATCCACTCCATGTTCAATAGAAATTATGAATTGTTAAACAGTAAAAAAGCTTTTGTTCCTCTTTGTACATTTTTTACCACCTGCATGAACATAATATTTTGGCTTCGCCAACCAGTCACGTAGGGGGAATCAGGAGGTTAAAGCATAATTTCTTAGTAAAACAGTGGTGATGACAAAATAAGGTAAGTGGTAAAAAAATGGCCTATATAGATTTTTGTTAAAATAGGTACTGTATCGGCCAAAATTTTCATATCAGTGCATCCCACCCTAAATGGCAATCCATATTAAAAATTCTAAAACCCTGCATGACATTCTATAATGACCTGTCAGTGAAACTTACTGAAATTGTTTTGTAGAAAGCATAAAATGTTGGCAACGCATCATAAATTTGAGTGAAGAAACAAACTACATGAAGAAAAAAATGATTTTATTACAATCTAGAATATAAAATAAATATACATATTTTTTCTCATTTAACAGTCATTTGTACACTGAAATAAAAATAACATAGCTTGAAGCAAACAGAGTTAGAACGTATTATTCTCTCCATTTGTTTTTTGCACACAAAAACACATAGTTACAGAGAATTAATGTTGACTTAACTCCCAAATCTGAAAATGGCAAAGCTGTATGTTATGTTCACAATACTATATATATTGCTTCTCTACTGAACAATCTGTAACATCTGCGGCAGACAACTACATGGACTTAATGCAGTAGTACCCCTTAAACTGATGGAAAGGGTTGTATGGATAGATGGAAAAGATAGATAGATAGATAGATAGATAACATTTCAAAACAGAATCCTGAGTTAGCTTTTGTTTACCTATTTTCTCGTACTTCTAGAATTAACAATTTAAAGTTCATTTTTTAAAATGGACATATGTGATAATCACTCTTGTTATTTAACGTCATTCACTAGCCATTAACATTTTCTAATTTTCAGTAAAGACCAGTGACAATTCATGAGCATCCTCAATGTTGTCTGGTAGTATAAAGATCTAAAGAAATATAAGTATCATACTAGCTAACATTACACATAATCTGATATAGTTTATTCGACAGGCCTTGTGACGTAATGAAGTCATACAAGCAGACCGTCTCTGTCTCATCTTCTTTGCAGTATATGTATGCTGTTTAATTTATGTGTAACCACTTTGTTATTTAACAGCCAATAAAGTGCTTCTGCTTCTAAACATTTTATGGGATACATTTATAATGTAAGATATAACAGGTACTTCACTGACTACTCCAATCCAAGCTGTGAAATGCAAGAAAACCAAGCCTAGCGCTGGAAAAGCATGCCAACATGATAAATATGTGATAATTTAAATATTTACGAGTTTGGAATGAAAAAGATCAAAACATGCAATTACATCAGGGGCGAACTTTGAGGACACTATACTTTAAAAGCATATGTTTATATAAGAGTATCATCTTGCTTATAACTGTATTTTTTTTAAAAACATTACGTTTAGTGTCTAATCAAGACTTAACAATAAAAGCATCGACCAAAATTTTCATAACGAACACTTGTCATTTACCACTAAATAATTCAGTAATAACAGTGCAACATATTATAACATGGCAATTGTTGTAAAATTCTGTACATTTAAACATTTTTTTAAAACATTCACAAAGAGCATTGTCATTGTAAAAGGAAGAAACATTAATAGGACAATACTATACTGGCACCTCCTTCAAATCCTTTAAATCATGTTTGGAGAAAATCAAACTTGATCTTGTATATCAATCATGAATCAAATGACAAAACAACATTGTACATTAAAGCATGATGATTAAAAGAAAAAGAAGAAAAGAAACGCTGAAACTGTAAATAAAGGCTTCAGTTAAAAAAGTACACACACATTGCCCATGATCAGGGATGTTTCAGATTGAGATTTGGAAAGATAACCATCAGAAAGAGAGAGAGACAAATATTATAATGGATAAGTGACTTGCACTGTAGAGCAAACTCAACAGGCTGCAGTGCAAGTCACTTATGCATTATAATATTTGTTTTAATATTTAAAACTGGGCTGCTAAAAAGTGACTTGCCTGAAGGTGGCATAAAGAGCAAAACATTTTATTTTTCTATGTGTGGGGAAAACTACCTTGATTTCTTCAGCTTGCACAATTTTTGCTTGTTGAACTAATGAAATTCCACAGTTATATTACTTGGTTCTATAAAGTTTTTTTCCAGTCATTCCAATTTAAACTCCAATTCAATATCCTGTGGTGCGTGGCCAATTAAATTCAAATTAATGCTCATGAATTGAATGAGAGCCCATTATTAACCTCCTGAGAACCCGCGACCACATGCGTGGACATTAAGATTTGGCTTCGCTATAGGCTATGCATAATTTTATTTTAACCAACTGATCTCAGTTCAGGAGACACTGTGCTGTCATTAAAAGGTTAAACTTCCGACGCAACGAGTCATTTGACAAAACAACATAGCGCTGATCACAGCTGAGTTTGTCTTTGGGAAAGAAGGAAACAAAACTACATCTGGTTAGAAACCTCATTCATTTTTACATTAATAGAGTCAAAAATTTAGAGTCTCTAGTTTCATCCAATATGTCATTTTCAAAATTTCAACGATTTATCGCAAAATAGCACGCTGTTAAACAGACTGACCACATACGTGGACTACAGGCAAATTTTCCAACAAATAACCTTCACTGTGCATTATTACTTTGAGAATCAATGGAAGCATCCAAAACTGGAAAATGTTAGGATGAAAATAAGGTTCTGAGACCAGTGCAGGCAGACAGCACACTGGAGGTTAAGTCATTTCTTAATTAGGGAACAAGAGAGCATCTTATAGTTGTCCTATGCATTCACTCCTAACATCCGGTCAAAAGTTCAGTTTCAGGCTGCAGATGATGTTTGGAACACTCATTATGTAGACATGGGACAATGATAATCAGTACATAGATTCACAATTTATAATGTATAATTTTATTTTAACATGGATGGCATTGATTGGATGATGCTGGCCAATACTTTGAATCAGAATTAATTATGCACATTTCTGATGTAATGGCTGTAACATCTCAAAAACATGAATAACAAACAATTCTAGAAACATAATAAACAATTTGATTTAAAAAAAAAACAAATCTGACTGTCTATAGCCTGGCATTATTTAAAGTTTCACAACTTAGTCCCACTGTCAAAATATGTGGGGGAACTATTTGGTCTAAAAAAAAAAATTCTGATATTTCTTAGGTGTTACAAATCAAAAGAGGAATGGAAAATGCACGCAGCAGTCACACTCGGTCTTAGGAGGTTACATGTTTGAATTTGAAACCAACCCTGTTGCTGCCTAATCATTTAAAGGTGAATCAGACTGTGAATGTGACCTACAAGCTCTACAAGCCACCGTAAACAGAAAGATATCTGACACTCGATCCTGCCACACTGTTGCATTGTGGATCATGGAGTTCAGTGCCTTATAGTACAGCTTCTAAAACTAATGTATAGCTACACCAACATATATATTTACAGTGCAGAGTTTTACAGCAGGAAAGAATGACTGAAATTAATGAGACAAAAGATTTTGAGGGCAATAGATTTAGTGACAATAATAATATGTCATACAGATATACTGTTATAGGCTAAATTAACACCTATCCCGAGATACAAACATTGTTTGAGTAATAAATCTGATTGTACCAAGTTAAAATACATATATGTATACTATTTTACAGACATTAATTATAATTTCAAAATAAGTATACAATAGACTATACAAAAATGTTAACACCTTATTCAATGATTCCATATTAGAATTGCAGTTTGTAAAAGTAAAAATTCAAAATTGAGAAAAAATTCTGATCTTTGAGCTCCCTTCAAAAATATAACACAAGTGAAAGATTTTCTGATAGATATTTTGCATAGGAAGTGTGTATGAAAGTTTCTGTCCCACGACAGTGGAAGCTGTATAGAGCATATCATTTGGGCAACTAGATGCCCATATTTACCTGGGCCAGTCCCAGTTTCACAAGGGTGTTGCTGGTCCCTGCTTTTTGAGAAATGCCCAAATGAAAATTCATGTTCAACAACAAGCTGAAAGAATAGCAAATTTTTCATTTTCAATTTTTTTATAAAAAATTCATTTTCCGTCGCCACGGAGGCAAATCAGACATTGAAGATCCATTTTAGCCTCAGGGAATACATTTTATGGTTTTAGACTAAAATGTTCTAAATATTTACTGTTAAAAAATACTCTGAAATGCGTTGGTGAGTCTTTGACTGTAAATTGACATGTAAATATCTAAATCTACACATTACCCAACAATATGTTTGCTTTTTTATTTTATGTTATGCTTTGGAGAGTGTGTGTAACCCGACCGGTACTATCAAATTTTAAGCTTGAACCTGACTGAACCCAAAATCGCAATCTCTCTGTAGTTACTTCTCCAATTTGTTGCAATAGGCTGCATTTTAGGCTTATCATTTATTAAGCGCTGAAACTTTGCTGGGTGAAAAACTATCTGGAATCATTAGTAATAGTCACACGAAGTCCTCTTTAAAACACAACATAGTCTCATGAGAATTCATCACAATAGTATGAGGTGGCGAATTCATACAACTTGTACAACTAATCACATACGCTACACGATTCTTTTTTTCGCATTACACATTTCTACATTAATATCATGTTTACTTTATGCTCTGGTAAGGGTAAGGTGGTTAGGTTTAGGGATGGGTTTAGGAGTTAAAGTTGTGAAAACACAATTTCGGGGAAAAAAAAGGATATGAGGGAAGCATCTCTCATTGGTGGATGTATAACTCGCACTATTTCTTACGAATTAACTTGTACGAATTCACCACCTCGAACTATTGTGATGAATTACCATTGAATATTTTTCAGAAAGTCAAATCTTTGTGACACCTGCGGCAAAACAATATAGAATGAAACAGAACACAAGTGTCTCAAGTTTTCGTTGTCATGATGACGTAACATCGTAAACCCAAAGACGACTGTATAAATGTCTTTACAGCTCAAATAATACATGAGTTTTAAGTGCTTTTATAAAATTCTAAGCTTCACATTTCTGTATTTAAACCCTCCAAAAATTGGCCCCATTCACTTCTTTTGTAAGTGCCTCACTGGAACATCGATTCTTGATTTTTATTTTGAAAGAAAAGTAAGAAGCTAGTCAAAGTAATTTTTTTGTGGTAATCAACATTATGCCACAAATGCAGTCAATTGAGCTTAACTGGTTTTGAGCCTGGAATATTCCTTTAAATCATCTGGATACAGTCAGATTCAATGTAGTACACAATAGTGCACCCGTCACTGCCCGACAGATTACTTTTTTCATAAAATGGATGAGTAGCCCACTTCATTATTTTTTGCTGATTAGCTTTCTGCTAAGTTTAGTGTGTAACGCACAGCCAAAATTGGTAACTCTCTACTTGCAGCTATGCTCCGCAGCCCTGTTTACGTGGCCAGTGTCTCATTTCAATCAAATAAATTAGCCTACTTATTTTGGAACTACTGTTATTCCTATCATAATTCCAGACGAGAATGGATCCACATCGAGGGATTGCCCAACACCCGCTTGTCCCGTGTGTCCTGGTTTGAAACGTAAAAAATGAAGTAAACACGTAATATATAACGAATCTAATCACCTCGTTTTGATGTGTGAATAAAACCCACAATAATATCCTAAATTATGCCCATGACTATACGTCTGATCCCAACACATGCATAAGAAACCACACCAAATAATGCACCAAATAAGGGATCAGTTTTTTAAAATCAACTGCTCAGTCAGTGCCGTCTCACTGCCAAAAACAGTTTTTCTAACACACTCCCTTTAGTTAAGGTTAAAACAGAAAATTGGTATATTTTCTGAATGGTGTTCATTCAGAGCTCATATTAACATAACCAATACCAAACATAACCAAACTTCGATGATGTGTTTCTTTGAGCAAGCTTGCAAAATTCTTACACATCACAAAGTGTTTAAGGGAGGGCTTGAAAGGACAAGTTTTCCAGCTTTGCCTGATGAGATATCCAACTTTTCATTTGAGCGGTGGATCCGTTGTCCTTTGATTCAGTGCTCTGAAAAACTCTCACTTATGCAAGTCCATATACTTGAGCTCCAACAGTATAGAGAAATAACTGTACTTCTTCAAAAGCAATAACCAAGAATAAACGTATTATAAAAGCTAAGCATTTAAAACACTAAACAGACAGGAGATAAGAGGTAACAGTCTCAGAAGCAGTTGAACTGCTAGCTGCCCCGGATAATGCAACACACACGCGCATGCAGAAATATCCGCAAACACACACACACACACACACACACACACACACTCGCTCAGATTTAGGGCTTTTAGTCCTCACCAAAATCCTAAAACATGTTCTTCAAAAGGGAAAGAGTAATCCTTTTCCTTGTTCTTTGATACTGGATTTTGTGAGTGTACATTGGGGTCCAGAAGTCTGAAACCACGTTAAAAATCTCATTTGTACAAGAGACACAAAAGGTCAGACTTACTTGGTTCAATTAAAGCACACAAGGTGCTCTTTGAAACATTTTGTACCCTATGGTATTCTGTCATTTATGACCGAAATGTAATAATTTTTTTTTCCATTATCTGAGCAGTACAAGACTTGGTGACTTTTCCTCCATTTGGTACTCCTATCATTATGAGGTCTCTCCATAGATATAATGATTTTTATACTGTACAAACTATACATTCTATCCCCTAACCCTTCACCTACCCTTAAACCTAACCCTCATAGAAACCTTTTGGCATTTTGAATTACAGAGACACTAGAAATTTTCTCATAAACCACATTTAAAGCATAATTCCCTCGTAATTACTAGTGTGTAACCTACGCACTTGTAAACCACAAAAAACAACTCAAATGTTTATTCTGATTCTTCTGTAGATTTTTCAGAATGTTGCAGTTCATTTTTGTTATTTGTTTTTAATTTTCTTGACATTATTATACATTTACTAAATTTTTATGTTTTAAATAAATTACTGGTAGAAAAATGCTTATTCTGTGTTCTCTTTGTAACACCATGGTCAGGTTTGATTGCAATCATAATGACTAACAGCATATTTGTATATGCAAATAAATGGTACAATTTAGAAATGTATATATAAATAAGATCAAAATAGCATAAAATTGCATAAAATTGCATAATTGTATTGCTCTTACTTCAGGGAAGAATAAATGGCATCATTATCATCATAAAAAAAGGGGTTACACATCTGACCCTTCCCGGGTCAAAAATGGCCACAAATACTAAAGGGAGGAGCCGTTTTTCAATACCATAGTAGGGTTAAATCATGCTGAATAACATGATCATCAAGTTTTGTTCATGTCAGCTCGAGGTTATGCTGTCTTTAAAGCAAAAGGGGACACATCAAATACTAAAAAATTCTGAAATTAAGTTCAATTTTAAAATTGTTATGCTGATGATATAATTGAATGAAATGAAAACATTTGGTATTAACATAGAAAGAATGCAAACTAGAAACATTTTCACTACTGGTCTGAGACTTTTGGACCCCACTGTATATGTTTTGTACAAACGGAAAAAAAACAACAACAACAAATCATTTACATAACAAAAGGAGTGAGTAGAAATGCAGTGGTGCACGTTAGCAATGAGAGAAGTTCTCCACTCACATGCTGAGTGCCGTTTCTCTCGATAAGTGCTCTTTGTTTGCCAGTCTTTATAATATATAATATTATTAGTCTTTCTATTTTACACAAATTCAGTCTCTGGTGAACTGTCTGTATATGCAGACAGCCCAATTTGCCAGGAGAGAGGAGGAGGAAGATAAGAGGCTTGGTTCCTATGTACAATTGTTTATATACTGCAATTGTCTCTTATTTGACCTGTTTCAGGGAGGAAAGCAGCCTCATATGGGGGCGTCTCAGAAAAGCTTGAGATGAACAGACACTAACGGGTGGTAAAGTTATTAATCAGAGACACAACCAGTACTTAGCCGCGACTTCTGTTACTGAGGCTGCATTAGCAAAACGTTTCAATAAGCCTAGTGCCACTTCCTCTTGAACTTTGGCTTGAATGATTGAATCTTATGAAACCATGTCTGGGATATATTTCACCCCCCCACCCCAAAAGGAAGCCTATTTGCAGGGCCATTCCGATTTTGTTTTTGTGACATATACTTTTTTTTTTTTTTATTACCTTAAGACAGTAAAACAAAATACAGTAATAGAATGATATTTGGTCTCAATTTATATTAGGTGTCTTTAACTGCCATGTACTAACATAAAAATACAAACAATGCAATGTATTTATTATTTATCTACATGTTGTTTTGCTAAATTCTCAAAAATGTATGTTTGCTGCTACTGAGGTTGAGGTATGGGTAGGTTTAGGAGTAGGGTTAGGGGTAAGGGTTAGAGTTGTGGTATGATTAGGTTTAGGGTTGGTTAGCAGTGTAACTACAGATGTAATTAAATGCAGGCACTTACAATTCAACAACATGTACATAACAAGTACATCTTTTCAAATGCTTTAATATGAGTAGTTAAAGACACTTGGTATAAAGTGGGTCCTGATATTTTATAAAAATCTGAATAAATGAAAGGGTGTACAGTAAATACTCCCATGATGTGTGAAATATATATATATCCACATATGCATATATGACATTAATGGAATAAAAAATATATACCTTCAAAACTGTAATGTAAAAATGTATATATATATATATATATATATATATATATATATATATATATATATACATACACACACACACACACACACACACACACACACACACACACACACAATGGGAAGAAAAAGTATGTGAACCCCTTGGAATATGCTGGTTTTCTGCATTAAATGCTCATAAAATGCGCAACGTTCAGATGGAATTTTGGACCACAAAGTTGGGTGATATCCAGTGCCCTTTTTACGCCATACGTAGTGCTGCATGTTCTTCCCAAACAATTCATTCATCAGTCCACAAAACATTTTCCCGGTAGCGTTGTGGAGTGTCAAGGAGGTCTTTGGCAAATTTCAGGCACACAGAAAAGTTTTAGTTGGAACGCAGTGTCTTCCTTTATGATGTTCGTGCCTGTTTAATGTTTTCCGTATAGTAGACTCATGAACAGAGGTGTTAACCAGTTCTAATGATTTCTTCAAGTCTTTAGCTCTCACTCTAGCATTCTTTTTACCTCATTGAGTATTCTGTGGTGTGCCCTTTGATTCATCTTGGCTGGACACCACGTCTAGGCAGAGTAGCCACAGTACTAAATCATTTTATTATTGTTTATCTAACTGTGGACAGATGAATATCAAAGCTCTTTAAGATAGCTTTGTTACCCTTTCCAGCTTTATGCAAAGCAACAATTCTTGATCATAGGTCTTCTGATATCTCTTTTTTGCAAGGCATTGTCCACGTCAGCAGATGCTTCTTTGAGTGCTGTTTGAGTGCCTTTTATGATTCAAAGTAGCTCTAACCCACACCTACAATCTCGTTTCATTAATTGGATGCCAGGTTTGCCGACTCCTGAATCTAATTAGCTTTTGATGACCTCATTAGCCTAGGGGTTCACATGCTTTTTCCACAGCACTGTTAATGTTTAATGGCATGTGTTCAATAAAGACATGAAAGACTATACTTGTTTGTGTGTTGTTAGCTTAAACACATTGTTTTTTGTCTATGTTTTGTCTAACTGTGATGAAGATGAGATCACATTCAATGACCAATTAATGCAGAAAAACAACTAATTCCAAAGGGTTCACATACTTTTTCTTCCCAATGTATATATATATATATATATATATATAGTTATGAAAGTGAGAGTTTTTCTTTTTTGGATCAAGCATTAAGGTAATATTTAGGTAATATAAAGGGGAATTTGTTTTAATATCATGAAAATAATGTCACAATGCAAAACTCTTTATGTTCCTAAATAGGCTTTCATTTTATTTAAATGCGCTGTAAGCTTTTTTTTTATGGAATGGCACACAGAAAATGTCGCTATTTCTTGACAGATATTACTGAATTATGTGTCCTGAAATATCCCACCTGTCTAAGTGACAGCAATTGAATAAAAAAAAGTGACAGTGGGCCACACTTTTTAAACATAAATGAAACACTTTCATACCACAAATGTGAATTTTTGTAGCCTCCATGTGCGATTTAAAAAAGTATGTTGCTTCAATGCAGCTTCAAAATTCACTCTGGCGGTATGACTGTGTATAATTTATGTTGTAGAACAAAATGTCCACATATTTTCAAGTACTGTCTACCACAGACTTTATTTTACTCATACATTTAAAACTGCCATTAGGAAAACCCTTAGCTAGAAAATGCTAATTCTCATCTGTGTAGAAGTTTTGGAATGACCAACACCGCTTACAACACTTTTAAGCATAATATAAGTTCTTATTTATTTCTGTTGATTTTGGGGTGAAATATAAAACATGTTCTTGACAGGTCTTGTTAGATTCACCCAAACAGCATTTTGTTGGCTGATCATGTTGACATAGATTTGGCTAATATTTGGTCTAAGGGTGGTAAAACTGGTCTTGATGACTGTAGGTATTGAAGACGCTAACCTTTTAGCTGGTCATGTGGTCTGGTTGGTGTTGAAGCTGGTGGATGTTTAAATGTATTGAGGTCCTGTAGAGATAACGTTAGTGTTGATGTCAAACGTTCAGCTGACGTTTATGGCTTCAATACTTCAGTGGAGTGGTGATCGAAAGGAAGGGTTTGTATAGTTGTGCTTTGGTTGGACGTGACATTTGCTGATATTTATAGGAAGCGGGGCTGGGCTATTACAGGACATACCCTTTAATAGACTTTAGTCTATCGTCCACTGGTAAGCATTTTCATTTGAATGACAATGTTGACTTGCCTGGTCGTATGCTTGTGGTCACTACAGTATTTTGCGTGTATTTGCGTCTCAGTATCGGTGGGACTGGTGCGAGTGCTGAGATGAAGATGAGTATCCCATAGTGCTTTGCGACTGGGTTGAGCCTTGGACGTTGCTCTGGTAACCCAGTCGAGAGCTGGAGTGCTGAAACAAGACAATAAAGAGACAAATAACTGGATTATTACTATAAATCAGGACTATCAAAGCACGCATCCTATGCATACAATATCCACTAAATTCATATACATTAATCACAATATCCACAACATATATGTAATATTACAACTTACAGACAATGAAGCGAATGAACAAGTTAACTTGTATGGAAGTGTATTAATGACAAATGTCTTTGAATCAAAAATATGTATTATTTGACAGGTAATATTCAGTCAATTATATTTTGCTAAGCAAATTCACCTGTAAAATTTCAGTGGTTCAAATTCAGTTGGATATTTGGATCCATCCTGCCATTGCAGGAAATGTAGTGGAGTGCCGATGCACAATCTTCACTCGCAGCTACTAGGCTTCACCGATTGCACCACCTAGTGGTGAAGCCTTGTAAAAGCAAGTGAAAATTGTTCATCGGCACTCTACTACTTTTCTTGCAATGCCAGGATGCACAAGGTTGAATTTCCAACCGGATCTGAACCACTAAAATGTTTACCTATGGAATAATAAAGATGGAAATAAAAAAATAAAAAATTTGGAAATTAATTTTGGAAGATTAATATTTATTATTGAAATGCTTTATGATAATTCTTTTTGCAAAATGTTGTCAATTGAAACATTCACAGTTTAAATATACAACCATATGAAATTGCATCCCCCAAAAATGCAAGCACTGTTAAGGCAATGTGTTTATTTTTCAATTATTGCAATTACATATATTTTATTTGGCATCAATATACTTCCATGTGGTGCTACCATAAAAAACACTCTACACACACTGCAATATCCTACAACTAAAAATTAATAACGGTCTCTGAAGAATGAAAACATCAGAATAAAGTAACTTCTAAAGAGTAGCTAAACTTCAGTATATTCATTATATGTTATTATTTCAGGAGTGCAGCATTTCACAACTAGGACAGTTGTATTTTGTATTGTATGTATCTTTTATATGTTTGGCATGTTTAAATTGTAGGCCTTAATGTTTAAACATTTGTCTAAATGTTTGAATGTTTGATTAAAGTTTGGTCTGTTACAGTTTGACACAGGTTTTGGTCATGAAGTAAATGTTATTTTCGTTGACTAAAATTATATTACATTTCAGTCAGAGTAAAACTGACTTAAATGAATAAATATGATAAGATAAATTTTTTACTAAATTGAATCATCAAAAGACTCGTTGCATTATGACTATAACAAAAAATAAATTTTGTGATATTAATTTCAATGAACAGGCCTTGAACGTGGATTTTTACATATTCCGAATGAATGACTCTTACAAATAAGTCGGAGCAGATACTGACTCACTTTCTGAACCAGTCATTATTTTCATCATGTTTGACTTAAAATGAACTGTTACGGTCTTAAATTTGTTAAAAAGCTTGTGAGACGTTTCGTTTTTATGTTCGTTTTCCTGGAAGAGCAAGACTGTAAATTAAGACTTTAATTATTCTAACATATATTTAATCTCAAAGATAGCAGACATTGATCTCAAGGTTCTTTACAAATGTATGCTTTCTAGTAGATAACCAATTAAAACATTTCCAAGGAAGCTCCATTAAACTGTAGGAGTTTACTAGCATAAGACACTCACAAGAGAGCAGCAGAAGGCTTCTGTACTGTTGGAGAAAAGCACTAATTCAACACACAGAACAGTTCAGTTTTTCCCAGAACTTAACACTATGTATGCTCAAAGCACATATTTGGCTTTCTGAGACTACAATCTACCAGCACATTCGGCCTAAAGGAAGCCTTCTTTATGTCCCATATGACAGTGGTTCTTTGCTGGTTTTCTTCAGGACCCAGGTCTTACATTGTACACAGTCCCAAAATGGTTTATATTGCAAAAGTAAAAAAAAAAAGTCCTTAAAATCAAACACAGAAATGTATTAGCTTAAAACAAAACACATTGGGATTGGCACAAACCAGGCTTATTCATGTTGCAGGTGGGTTGGGTTGTGTTTCTTTAATCTTGAATACTTTTGTTTATGGCTTTCAAGGATGAAAAGCCATAAACAAATCCTGTCCATGACATCTGTATAATCTAGTGTTTGATTGGACAGGCTGACGACAACAACAAAAGATATGGAAAGCATTTTCTCCTCTCTTTTAAAAGTTGATTTATTTTGTTATCCTAACTATGCATGATTATATCGCTAGTTGCTTTGTATTATTTGTGTTTAGCACAGTTTTTCCCTGCTATCCAAGACTCTATCAGAAAAGCCATTATTGGGTTGTGAGGCACAGATAAAACAATCACTGCCATGACATTTGTCGCAATGACACAGAGCTTACAGACTTTTACTTCTGAAGCTTCTTTTTCTCACCTGGTAGTCTGTTTGAAGAACGCTAGTTCCTGAGGTGCGTGCTTTTTTGTTAGGGGGCCCCTGGTCTTGTCCGTGCTGTATGGAGGGGCCCGTGTTGGCCCCTGCAGTGCCTGACGTGCCGTTTGTCTGAGCTGAGCTCTGCTGGGATGGAGCCTGCTGTGTCTGCGTTTGTGTCTGCACAGCCGTCTGCTGGTGCTGCTGCGCCTGATTCTACAGAAGGAATAGGAATGTTGAAATGGAGGGTCAAGTTGAGAGCATTGCGTGGACTTATAACTTTTTCTCCATAAATGTCACTACCATCACACATCATTACCATTACACATAATATTAAAATCCATACCATCACACATTATAGGTTAATCAAGACCATGACCAGATCTTTATTCGAAGACATGTGTGATAAATGTCTTAACACAGATGAAATGCAATTTGAAGAAGTTTTGTGTTGTGGCTAACAAGCCCTTTCCAATAATAAAATGTAAAAGAATGTCCTATCGGGAATTTTAGTTTTAATTATACATTGCTTTGAGCATGATCCTCAGATTGCTCCTGAGGGATTGTCCCTGGAATAAGTGTACTGAGAGTTTCCTCGAATAAAACGTCAACTAAACGACAACTTGCCTACTGAATGCACATTAGTGATTTCACAGAATTTAGCTCAGCAAAATTCTGAACCAGAGCCTTGGGACGTGCTTTTGCCTCCCGACGCCACACTACCTGCCCCGCCCCGCAGTAGCATCATTTATTTGCACACACTGTCTGCATTGGTTTAGCACCCTATTCATCAAAGAATTATGCCAAAAATCTGAGCTGAACACAATTTGGACAGAACATTTTTTTGAGAAAGTAGTAATCTGAGAACCACGTCTATTTACAGAACAAAGTCTAAAATGATGTTTTGTGTCAATATGATGATTTATACTTACATTCTCTAACATGCCTACCATACCCAGCTCCATTGTAGGACAAGAGTGGGCCTGGCCCCCCCAATCACCAGCCCACTATAGCTGCTTTTCCACTATCGGGCCAGTGCGAGTCAGGGCTATCAACTGGCCCATATAGCCTCGGACCTTGAGCCGCAAGATGAAAATCGATGTGTGTACCTACAATCGGGCCAATAACTTGGGCAATGCCCAAATACGCCGCTGCTGTGCCAATGTCACACACCCTGCCCATTTCACAAGCAAGAGGGAAGCTTAAGCTGAGGTATCATGTTATTTATTTATTTAGAATATTGAGTTCCCCATCTGTCGCTCACTTCGACGTTGTGTCGAAGAAGCAACATTAGGGGTCTCTCTTGAGAGCCTCAGGCATCTCTGAACTCAAGAAAAGGCCAATGAGAAATTGGCAGACAGAATTAGCATGTCCCTCCCCCGGACATATAGGTATTAAGGGAGGAAATCATGGGTCTGTCCATTCAGATTTTTTCTTCGGAGCAGAGCGGTTGTGTGATCGGCGAGCTGCATTTACTTACTGTTCCACTCATCTCTACAGAGCGTATGCTGTTGGATCTACGGCGCATATCAGTGGCTTTCTCCTTCTCTGCATGGCAGTGCAGCTTTGCCCCTGGGCGCTTCGAGAGCGCTTCTAAAAGAGCAATATTTTGACTAAAAGAGTGTAATTTCTCTAAAAGAGCAATACACAGCGGCATGAAACATCCATTACTGGACGCATCTTTATAAAGATGCCCTTCCGCCCCTGTGTAGTTCTGGATGCGGCCGATTTCTCTCCGCTCCTGATGGTCACAGACGCAGCCTTGTGTGTCTGGGCAGCAATCACACCGAGGCAGCATTTGTGGATGATTCATGTTCTCATTGCGAGAACCTCACCATGGCAACGTTGTGGTTGCGGCTTTCCTTTGTAAAGCGGAACGCCGCTGCATTGGTGAGCATTCCGGCGTCTGACACAGACGACTCGACTGGACTGTCGACTGAACTGTCCCAGCACCCCGGATGCAAACCTCTCGCCTCCGGACCCACGACTGCTGCCCCCCGGCCGGCTGGTTCTGACAAGTTCAGAGGACACATACATGGGACCTCATCCTTAGTCACTAACCCGCCCCCTGCCGGGTGTGCGGAGCAAGGTAAGTGCTTCGAGTCTTCTCTCAGCACCAGAGCCTTGGGACGTGCTTTTGCCTCCCGACGCCACACTACCCGCCCCGCCCCGCTGCAACGCCTCGCCAGGTACGGCGAAAACGATCATCCCCTTAGTGCCCCTCGCACGGAGCTTCGACTCAGACTCAGGCTACGCGTTTCAGTTCACCAGGCCCCCACCCCCTTTCGCCGGTGTCCGCTTTACCTCGGTGCACGGCAAAGACGGCAACACCCTGCGTGCGGAAATCGTGACCCTTAAACTCAAAGACGCGATAGAGCCTGTCCCTCTAGCCGAGATGAAGAAGGGTTTCTACAGCACTTACTTCATCGTACTCAAGAAAGGCAGCAGCATATAACCAATCTTGGACTTGCGAGCTTTCAACCTGGCCTTGCACAAACTCTCTTTTAAAATGCTCACGCAAAGACACATTCTAACTTGCATCCAGCATCAAGATTGGTTCACAGCGGTAGACCTGAAGGACGGGTACTTCTACGTCTCTATCTTGCCTCGAAACCGACCCTTCCTATGGTTTTCGATCGATGGCCAGGCGTATCAGTACAAAGTCCACACGCACCGTGTGTTCATCACCCCACCTGCTGCCAGACATTCAACCCCTGGACAGATGCGTTTTCTGCGGACAGGAGTCCCCTTACAGCAGGTGTCCTGACGCGTTCTGGTCACCACAGACGCCTCCAAACAGGGTTGGGGCGCCGTGTGCAACAGGCATGCAGCCGCTGGCACCTGGAGAGAGCCCCCGCTGCGTTGGCACATCAACTGCCAAGATTTTTCCCACTGATTCAGGGCAAGCATGTCTTGATCCGTTCAGACAGCACCGCGATGTAGCGTACATAAATCGCCAAGATGGCATGCACTCTCATCATATGTCAACTCGCCCACCATCTCCTCCTTTGGAGCCAGCAGTGACTCAGCACGGCAGCGGATGCGCTGTTGCGACAAGGTACGCCCAGCGGAGAGTGGAGGCTCCACCGCCAGGCGGTCCAGCTGATTTGGGATCGGTTCGGCAAAGCACAGATAGACCTGTTCGCTTCCCAATAGACCTCCCATTACCCACTCTGGTACTCCCTAACGGAGGCTCCCCTCAGGACAGACGTGCTGGCAAGTACGTATTCCCCCCAGTGAGCCTACTTGCACGGGTGCTGTGCAAGGTTTGGGAGGACAAGTCACTCTGGTGGCCCCCTACTGGCCCACACAGACTTGGTTCTCGGATCTCACGCACCTCGTGACAGCCCCTCCCTGGCAAATACTCCTGAGGAAGGACCTTCTTTCTCAAGGATGGGGCACCCTCTGACATCCACGCCCAGACCTCTGGAACCTCCACGTCTGGCCCCTGGATGGGATGTGGAAGATCTAAGTGGCCTATCACCTGCTGTCATAGACATGATCAACCAAGCCAGAGCTCCCTCTACCAGGCAACATTACACCCTAAAATGGCACTTGTTCACGAATTGGTGTTCTCCCTGGTCCAAAGACCTGCAGAGGTGCGCAGCCAGGTCAGTGCTCTCATTTCTGCAGGAGAGGCTGTCCCCCTCCACCTTGAAGGTGTATGTAGCCGCTATCGCAGCCTACCACGACACAGTGGACGGCAAGTCCTTGGGTAAGCACGACATGATTATCAGGTTCCTTACAGGCGCCCGGAGGTTGAACGCTCCCCGGCTAAGCCTGTTCCCCTCCTGGGATCTCTCAGTGGCCCTCTCAGGCCTTCAGAGACCCCCCTTCAAGCCGCTAGAATCAGTCGAGCTCATAGCCCTCAACCTTGAAGATGGCCCTCCTGATCGCGCTCGTTTCCATCAAGAGGGTTGGGGACCTGCAAGTGTTCTCTGTCAGCGACACCTACCCGGAGTTCGGTGCGGCAGACACTCATGTCATCCTAAGACCACGACCGGGCTACATGCCCAAGGTTCCTACGACCCCCTTCAGGGTCCAATTAGTGAACATGCAAGTGCTGCCCCGGGAGGAGGCAGACACAGCCTTTTTGTTGCTGCAATACGTTCAGAAGATTTGACAATCTCAGGGTTGAGTCGGTCTCGTCCTGTGTTTTTTACGAGCTGGTAGAACTCGGTAACACGGAACAACTAACCGGGTGTACAGCTTGCACCTAGTGCCTTTCCCGTCCACTGAGGCGATCACGTGCACTCTTATCCCATGAGATGCCACTAACTCTGCTCCCTGGTTGACTCCTCCCTAGTCCTCTGGTCCGCAAATTCCCCGACCAGACCCACTAAGGGTACTAAAACTACTCTGTACTGGAATAGGTGCTCCACACGACAGGACCTTGTGTAGATTAATCCCCCTGTGTGTATTTTTACACCCGTGTCTCACTTGGGCAGTCCCCGCTGCCCCCCGGTCGCCATGTTTGTAGAAATTCCTCCCTCTCAGCAGGTAGGATCTACCACTGCACCATTCCCACATGTGGCCTGAAAACCCATGTGACGTATTCGCCACTCTCTACCTCTCCTCAGCCTGGGCAGGTGGTGGTCTCCGTGGGGTCTTTTCCCCCTGAAAGAATAGGAGTTGGAAAAGAGTAGGAAAAGAACGCCTTCCCCGATGCGTGTGATAGCGTTAAGATGACGGTTTGACTCTATGCAAGAAACATAGAGAGAGAAAAGGCGCGGCTGGCGCGGCCTGCTCCCATGCTTGGCACGTCGCTTTGTTCCCCCCTTCGGGGTGCCGGGAACCTAAAAGGTTTATGGTGATTTTAAGAGCCGTTAGGGAAGAGTACGTGCAGTCTGACGCAGCCTGTCGCTTTGGTACGCAACTGCCTGCCCGCACCTGCGTCAGCAGTGCATGAACACGGTTCAGCATATGCCGTGATTGAATAGGGACCCCTAGTGTGGCTTCTTCGACACAATGTCAAAGTGAGCGACAGACGGGGAACGTCTAGGTTACTGTTGTAACATCCGTTCCATGATGGCGGGAACGAGACGTTGTGTCCTCCCGGCCTGGGCATTTTAAAAGATTTATACTGTGCCCATATTTTTTTTCTTCCCCCGAATCCCCATATCACATAGCACTGCGTTTAAGACATAGTAGTCTCAAAATAGGGTGTAAATGATAATATGCATGGCATAGCACTAAACCACTGCAAATGGCTTCCAGTTACACTGGATTGCAGGTGGAATAAGACACACAAAAATTTGCAGACCTGTTTAGTGAAATCACCCTTCTAGGACTGCAGCTTTGGGTTTAATAATGGACGAGTGTTTGCATAAGTTGACCTTTCTATATCCTCCAAGCCATAGCAATCCTGACATGATGCTGCCCGCAGACACTAAAGGTACATGCACATTATCTAAGTGGCTAATGGTAAATATTAAAGTAAATATTGGCTCACTCCACATTGCAGTGGTGAGATGGCTGTTTCAAGCTATGTGTGTGTGTATGTGTTTGTGTGTGCATGTGTTTGTCTTTTGCCTGGATACATTTCGCCCTTCACTACCCAAGTGCACAGCTCAACAACACTGTAATTTGAGCTGTTCTCTCTGAGCTGTGCTCCTTCCTCTATCCTACATTTAGATTCCATCTAGTTCTGTCACTGGAACCATTAAAGGAATATAAGCCTATTCAGGGGTGTAGACCCAATAATCGAAACAAGCAAGTACAACCCCCACCCCCCCATTACGTGATCAATGGAAACATGTACCTTTTTCACACTGTAAACCCCCCAAAGTTCAAGCCAAATCACTATCCTACAGTCTATCACTGCCCTACAGTCCACATCAATCCATTTTTGCAATAAAACAGCTGGAGTTGCGCTTACCAATCCAAACCAAATAAAATAAGCGCTGTCTGAGACTGCATGTGTCTTTTAGCATTACTGCTTATTAAGTTGAGCGGAACCAGAAACAGATCCAATCATATGCTGTTTGCTTATATAGTTATTTTTTCCACATCTTATAAAACAGTAGTTTTCATTGTAAAGAAATAATAAAATCACAAGTTTAGTAAAAACTTTTAGTGTAATAATTTTATGAGAGTATCAACCCTCTCAATACAACATCAGTATTGGAAGCATCGATACTTTAGGATAGATCCGCCCACCCCAGTCCAAAAGCATCATAGACCAACAATTAAACAGAGCAGATGAAAGTAGGCCAATGAAAGTGTTGTTCAATGATGTGGAAATAAAACAAACAATATTTTCTCTTTTAAAGCTCCTTTTTTGTATTGTCTAAATGCTTTACTTGTTTGCTGCCATAATATTATAGAATGTATTTGAATGATCAGAATTATAATATTTATTAAGCCAATATATTATATTTGTAACAGGGCAGTTGTTTTAAAAATTAAAAAGTAACACAATTAATCGCAATGCCCCCAGACCGTAATAAGGAAGATTCCTGAGAAATGCAAGGTTGTAGTACCACATGTTTACTCCAGAGGGCAGTAAGTGAAACTTCAGCGGTGTGGGCAATGAGCAGTATTACAATTATAATAATTAATCGGGACACCATGTAATTAATTCGATTAAATTCGATAAAGAACCATTATTTGGGGGAATTTCTCACAAAATTTTGGTTGCAATTAACTGTAAATTAATTATATTAATTAATCAGCATATCATGTAATTAATTCTATTTAAAAAATATATAGATTAACAGCCCTTCTTTTAATTTGTCTTCAAATTACATGCAAATTACATTGGACTCCACCAGAGTCTGTAACATTGTCACTTCTGGTTTATATTATAAGTAGGGAAACCTGAATGAGTGTAGGCTTCTAAATCACAACACAGTTACCTTCTCTGTCTTCTCCTCTGGTTCATCTTCAGTGAGGAACTCTCGTTTGGGGTAAGGAATCTGACATCCTGCAAATACACTAAGACAAACACCATAGAAAACATCATAACTCTTTTATAAGAGCTGCCATTGTCTAATACAAATCTGTTAAATCCAGTGTTTGACTTAAAGTTCACCCAAAAATTATCATTCTCTCATCATTTACTCATGCTTAGGTTGTCTGAAACTCACATAACTTTCTTTCTTCTCCAGAATAAAAGCGAAGATATTTGAATGGAGAATTCGTTTTTGTCCATACAATGCAAGTGAATGGTGACCAAAAAGCACATAAAGTCAGCATAAAGTAATCCAAATGACTCCCAAAACCGATTAGATTGCTGCAAGACATTGATTAAACAATCAATGTCTTGCAGCAATCTAATCTGTTTTGGGTGTGAACAGACCAAAACAGACCATAACTCCTTTTTGACTGTACATCTTGCCATTGCAGTCTCTAGGCAGTAGGCACAATCATGATTTCAAGCTTGATTACACTTCCTTGTGCTTGATGCATACACAGAGCGCTAGATAGAGCTAGGAAGTGTAATCAAACTTGAAATCATGATCGCCAAGGAGACTGCTGTCAAGATTTATAGTGAAAACTGGGTTATATTTTGGTCTGTTCACACCCACAACCAATTTGATGCAATTTTGTTGCAACAGATTTTAGAGGCCTTTCTCTTCCAGAATGACATTGCCTCTGCAAAAGTTTTCGGCAAACTTCTTGGACACTTGCAGCTATATTTTCCTCTGAGAATAGTGCATTTTTTTGTCTGAAATTAGTTTACTGGCATTATTTGAACAAACTTTCCTTTCATTTTAGCCAAACCTAAAGAACCAATTTCTTTGCTAATTTCAAAGATACATTGTCACACCTGAAAATGTGTGCATTTGTCAGTATGTATTTGCATGTATAATTGGGGACCTGAGACCACTACTGGAAAATGCTTCTTTTTAATGTTTTTCTGATTAAATTGTGTTTTATTTTTCATTACAAATTGTATTATCAGCAGAACAATTTGAGTCAAAAGTTGCATTGAAAAATAACATTTTGAAAACATTGTTTTTCCTATGTTTTTGTTTAATGACGGCATACACTCAAGCTGGCATGAACAAAACCCGAAGACAAAGAGCATCCTGTGTTCTTCATTGAAAGCAAGGAAATCTGATCTTTTGCACAAGTTAACATGTTCAGTGACACAAATTTGCTTAAATATGATTAGTGACCAAGATTTAGGGCAGGGTCTTAAATATCTAGTATTAATTTTATGTCTTAACATTTCTTTATTTTGAAAATCCTAAATTTTCTGTTTATTTTCAGGTTTAAATCAGATTCCCAAATTATGAATTCCAGATTTGTACTATCGGGACAGTGCGAGACACAGCTATCAACTGGCCAGCCAGTTTGGATCTCGAGCCGCGAGACCAAAATCGATCTGTGTTCTCACTATCGGGCCAATAACCAGGTTGCTCTAAACCCCACCCTTATCACGCTGCCATGGTGCCAACATCACACTTCCCGCCCATTTCACGAGCAAGAGTGAAGCTCAAGCTTCCATGTTACCATGTTATCTAGTTATCTAAAATATTGGATTTATAACATTAGTAAACATTGGCTAGCTAGCAAGATAAGTTAGCATTGACAACTCATAGACTGTAACTGCCATGGTGTCCCGAGTGGTCACTCCACTAACAGCGGGACGATGTCACAGCACACCGTCCATGATCTCGAACCATGGGAAGTTTTTTTCTTTGGGCACCGCTTTGTCCATTGTGTGTTCTAACGGATTTCTACTGTACCCACAATTTTTTAAACCTGCACCGTTGTGTGCTGGATACACAACCAGGCAAGCTCTGTGAAACTCCGCCATTGACCCCGCCTCAATCCCTAGTTGGCCTTGTTTGGCCCAAGGGTAATCAGAGGGCTAAGAAAGCCATGAGGAGGCATGATGAAGCCCCGGAAGTGACAGTGGGAACGCGTTTGTTCCAATAGTGGAAACGCGGCTAATCTGGTCTCAGACATTTGGGCCTCAATGTACATGTGTGTGTGTTTGTCTGCGAGAGAGAGAGAGATGAATGTGGGATATTTGGTTCTTACTCAGATGTGGGCAAGGGGTCCTCCAGGAAATAGGGGTCCTGCAGTGCCTGCTCAGAAGTGATTCTTTTGGTGGGATCCATAGTGAGCAATTTCTGGAGCTACAGTAGAGAAATACATTACTGTTACACTTCCATTTCACATCAGAGATCTCACCCCAGCTGCACTACAAAACCCAACTTCTAAAAGATTACAAATATAGAAGAAAGCAGTAAGCTATGTAACAGTGCTTTTACCACACATGGGTGTTGTATTACGTTTATTAATAATGATAATCACAAAAGAAACAGATCTTTCACCGAGTAATATAGTTAATGTGATCAACCCATAGTTTGATCACATTTACCAATCAATACAACGATCAAAGACCATTCTATGAACTAATGTCTGACACATTAATATAACATTCAACAGATGTGCAGATTATAAGTGTGCATTTATCTGTTATTGTACGGCTGTTATCCTATATTAAGACAGAGATGTTAAAAAAGTATTTCACATTTAGTAACAAAAATTGCATTTTAGTTGGTAAAGTTTGATTCATTTCTGTGAATCACTTCAAAGTGTCTGTTTTAAATAATTGATTCAAAACTCTGATTTAATGATTTGTTTGTGCAATCACCAAATGTTTCTAGAAGTCCCTGCATGGCATTTTTAATATATTACAATGTTTTGATACAAAATATATGTAGATATTATATTGGCGCATATACATTTTTTACTAGATTTCTTTATTTTTTTACTTGCATTTAACATTTAAAGTAAACTGTACTGGGTAACATATATGGGGATTGTTTGAAATTAGGGTTCTTCTGAAAAATAAATCCTTTTACGTTTTTCTTTTTTAAAGCAAAGGCATTAATATCAAGATAGTGTTTAAATTAAATATTGTCCAAAGGCTGAATTTTTTTGTATTTTTTTATTAAGTCATCTAACCATTGCCAGAACTATGGTGATTATGTTCTGTACACAATTTAGAACGTTTAAAGTGTAAAACAGACTCACCAGTAGAAATACTTTGCTGTCTGGTTTAACTTTATGTTTCTCCATGTATTTGATGAGACTGCTGTTGGTATATCTGTGATACACAGGTGAACAATCACTATACTATACATTCATGCACATTCAAAAGTGCTAATAGTATTTATAAATATAGTCTTTACATTGAAATGTAATACATACAGTGACCCCAATCTGGACACTTAAATGAATGTTCAAAACAAGTTCATCTCAGTCGACTGCATTTATGGCATAATGTGGATTACCACAAAAATGTGTTTCGTCTCGTTCCTCCTTTTCTTTAAAAAAAAACAAAAATCTGAGTTCCAGTGAGGCACAATTTCTTTTACATTAAAATACACACTGTTTCAAAAGTATAGCCACAAGCCACATAAAGGATATGTGTGTAAACATGATTTTAGTGTGATAAAATCACTTATGAAAATTTTCTGTGTAAAGTTATAGCCAATTATACAACTTTGTTACTGTGACGTAAGTCAATACACATTAAAACCTTTAAATGACTGTAAAAGTAACAATTTAAACAACTCAACCACTCAAATAATACAAATGTTTTAACAACAGAATTAATGTGTTTAAATCCTCCAAAAATTGGCCCTTTTCACTTCCATTGGATGTGCCTCACTGAAACTCAGATTTCTGCTTTTTTTTTAAAGAAAAGGAGGGACGAGTCGAATCTAATTTTTGTGGTAATCAATATTAAGCCACAAATATTGACGATTTAGTTTAACTTGAATTGAACCCAGAATATTCCTTTAAGTCACACTGTGAATGTATGAATGTCTTGCATTTAACAAAACATCAAAAAAGTGTTTTTTATTGTAAAGATGTAGAGCACAAACACACTGTTCAAGCAAAGAATTTCACAAAATGTTTGTTAAGTTTAAAATGATAAAACAATAAATATAAAGTTAGACAAAAATGACACATTATGCACAAGTTTGGCAAGGACACTTGTGCACATTTGAGGGGAACTGACTTCACTAAAAAGTTGTTTAAAAAGTTATGCAAAAATGTCTCTTCTAATTAAAAGTTAGTTCTGAGAAAAGCTATTATGTTATTATTATAAGTTATTAATAGGGGTGTCCCGATACAATTTTTTGGAGAACGAGTATGAGTACCGATATTTCCTTTTTGGTACTCGCCGATATAATACCTGTTTTTGTTTTGTTTTATTTTTTCTGATTTTCATATTCAACATTTTTGTTTTTCAATTTTATCATCAAAAAGGTATACAAATAAATAAATTAATTAAAACTTTAATCAAATGAAAATAGAACAATTCGTTTTCGACATAATATTGTATTACTTTTATCAAATTAAGTGCTTTTATACAGAACCTCACAGCACGATCCAAAATACAACATTAAAGTTCCATCCATCCATCCATCTTCAACCGCTTATCCGAAGTCGGGTCGCGGGGGCAGCTGCTCCAGCAGGGGGCCCCAAACTTCCCTATCCCGAGCCACATTAACCAACTCTGACTGGGGGACCCTGAGGCGTTCCCAGGCCAGTGTGGAGATGTAATCTCTCCACCTAGTCCTGGGTCTTCCCCGAGGCCTCCTCCCAGCTGGACGTGCCTGAAACACCTCCCTAGGGAGGCGGCCAGGGGGCATCATTACCAGATGCCCAAACCACCTCAACTGACTCCTTTCAACGCAAAGGAGCAGCGGCTCTACTCCGAGCTCCTCACGGATGACTGAGCTCCTCACCCTATCTCTAAGGGAGAAGCCCGCCACCCTTCTGAGGAAGCCCATTTCGGCCGCTTGTACTCTTGACCTAGTTCTTTCGGTCATGACCCAACCTTCATGACCATAGGTGAGGGTAGGAACAAAAATTGACCGGTAGATCGAGAGCTTTGCCTTCGGCTCAGCTCTCTTTTCGTGACAACGGTCGCGATAGAGCGAGTGCAATACCGCCCCGCTGCCCCGATTCTCCGGCCAACCTCCCGCTCCATTGTCCCTCACTCGTGAACAAGACCCCGAGGTACTTGAACTCCTTCACTTGGGGCAAAACCTCATTCCCTACCTGGAGTACGCACTCCATCGGTTTCCTGCTGAGAACCATGGCCTCAGATTTAGAGGTGCTAATCCTCATCCCAGCTGCTTCACACTCGACTGCCAAGCGATCCAGTGAGAGCTGAAGGTCACGGACCGATGATGACATGAAGACAACATCATCTGCAAAAAGCAGCGATGAGATCCCCAGTCCACCGAACCGCACACCTTCCCCACCCCGACTACGCCTCGATATCCTGTCCATGAATATCACAATTGTGATAACATTAAAGTTATTTTTGTAAAAAACAAAAGTGCTGCATATATTATTTTGATTTATTAGTAGTAGTATTATAGTGTATATTACATAACTATACAGTAGTTATATATTTATGTTTTATTTTTTCCATATAAATGAAGCTTTTATGTGAAGCCCTTTTCATTTCTGTGTGTTTTTGATGGTAGCTTCTCACTTCTGGAAAAGCAGGTCACTGCGTGAACCAATGTGATTACTAAATCACAAAAGGCTGCTATTTAATTAAATAATATGTAGTCAGTATGTGCTGCATGCTACAAAATGAATTAGCGCTCTGCTCGCTGTCATCTGCTACAAACAAAGTGCACATTGCTCACGATGGTGTTTTTCTTATAGATATCTATGGTTTTCAGTGTATGAGCAGCCGGCTTCACATACTCACCTTGAAGCATGCAGCACATGCAAACTATTAATTTATCTAATTAAATGCAGTCTTTGTGTTAGATAATCACATTAGTACATAACGTGAATGTGCTGAATGTTTTACGAAACTATATTTGTGCGATTTTGCGGACGTTTATTTGGTATCAGCCCATTTTTTAAGCACAAGTACCAGTACATGAGTGCAGTATTGGACCCGATCGGGACATCTCTAGTTATTAATTTAATTCCTAATGCAACGACATTCAGACAATTTTAAATGTGACTTAAGTGTCCAAAACTTTCCAGATACCTCTTAGGGTCACTGTATATTAGGTTAAGATAGTATAGAACTGTATTGAGGCACTGTCTCACTGTTCTTCTGTATATGCAGTAATACTAGACAGAGTTACATCAACAAATTAAGTTAAACAATTTAGTCATTAGAAATCATTATATAAAATAAACCATTTGTTTTTGCTCTGTGTTACTATAACTCTTAAATTAAACACTGTACTCACGTGGTTCTCCTGAAATCTTTCTGTAGAGTGGGATATTCTGGCATTTTCCTGATGTCCTCCCAGTCTTTATCTAGGAATTCCAAAAAAAGTGTTATTTAAAGGTGCACCATGACATTTAACAAGGCTAAGAGTCTAGATAAGCATTAATAATAACATATTTTAGGCAATAATCATAGAGGAATACAAAGTGTTCATATTTGATCATACATTTTAAATTTTATCCCCTTTTCTCCCAATTTGGAATGCCCAATTCCCACTACTTAGAAGGTCCTCGTGGTGGTGCGGTTACTCACCTCAATCCTGATGGCGGAGGACAAGTCTCAGTTGCCTCCGCTTCTGAGACTGTCAATCCGCGCTTCTAATCACATGGCTCATTGTCCATGACACTGCGGAGACCCCCAACATGTGGAGGCTCATGCTACTCTCCGCGATCCACGCACAACTTTCCACGCCCCCCACTGAGAGCGAGAACCCATAATCATGACCACGAGGAGGATACCCCATGTGACTACCCTCCCTAGCAACCGGGCAAATTTGGTTGCTTAGGAGACCTGTCTGGAGTCACCCAGCACACCCTGGATTCGAACTCGCTACTCCAGGGGTGATAGTTAGCGTCAATTCTCAATGAGCTACCAAGGCCCCAAATTTAATTTCTTTTTAATTTTTGCCAGAACCACTCATTATGTTAATAAAGTTGTTTTGTCATAATTTCACTTTTCACGACCATTTTCTGCATTGTCTCTGACCCTGAGAATTAAACGGTTGTTTTTTATTTTTGGTGTTGTGGCTTTAAAACAAATGCCCCGTTCACAAGTGAAATAATCAACACTGCTTTGGAACACTCACACGTGAGCTGTGGGTTTGCTGTTGGGTTCAATCTGTTTGAAATGGCCACATTCAATAACAACCTCTTTGCAAAATTTCCAGCATTACAGTTTCATAAACCAATCTGTTTTGAAATGTGCAGCTTGCCTTAAACTATTAAGATCAGACAGAAATTATCAGGGATCTTGGTAAAAAATAAACTACATCCACTCATTTCTAATGTTTAGATTCTACAGAAAGATCTGCAGAGAAGTAGGTGCTACACAAAGCCAGAAAAAGCACAAGGTTTGACAGACTTTAACACATTTTACTGATAGTTCATCTGGTGTTTAGTACGGAAGCCTTGAACTGCAAGGTGAAATTTTTTTTCTAGATGAATGTTTTTTGGGTGCCTTCCTGAACCTGTCCTACAAAAACAATGTCTTTGATTGTTTTTCTCCTAAAGAGGCAACACATGAGTATTTTTTTCTTGCTCGCTAACAATAAGCATGTGATACCAACTTTGGCCACCAGGTACCACTATCAGAAGCAAGAAATCTTATGCTTAAGAGGTGACAGAATGTGGTGAAGGTCATCAAACAATCAGAAATAACTCCCCCACACTTGACCCAAATACCATATGAAACATATATGTTAACAGAGGTATATTCATTAGTTGTGGGATATCATGTATTAGAAGACTCTAACATTTTATTTGTTTTGTTTTTCATGATTAAGATTTGCAAAATATTCTTGCTATTGTATTATACTATTACTATATATGTATAAATCAACAAATAAAGTACCACTGACATTTTGTCACCTTGTCAGCATAAAATGTCGTGCTTACTGCTAGTGGCACCTTGTGGCAGACATTGGTACCATACGCTAATTGTTAGCATAGCAAGAAAAACAAAATCTGTGTTGTCACTAGAGAATTTATTTTTCTCAGAGGCCAACAAATTCAGAGAAAAAAAAGTTTTTTTAGAGAGGAAAAAAAATTAGTTTTATAGAAGAAACAACATCTCATAAGTCGTCAGTTGGAGAAGTTCAGCATGATTTGTTTTGCCGTTTAGTTTCAGTATTCAGTGCATCCGGAAAGGATTCACAGCGCTTCACTTTTTCCACATTTTGTTATGTTACAGCCTTATTCCAAAATTTATTAAATTCATTATTTTCCTCAAAATTCTACAAACAATACCCAATAATGACAACGTGAAAGAAGTTTGTTTGAAATCTTTGCAAATTTATGAAAAAATAAAAGGAAAAAAAAATAAAATCACATTTACACAATTACATAATTATTCACAGCCTTTGCTCAATACTTTGTTGAAGCACTTTTGGCACCAATTACAGCCTCAAAACTTTTAGTGTATAATGCTACAAGCTTGGCACACCTATTTTTGGGCAGTTTCTCACATTCTTCTTTGAAGGACCTCTCAAGCTCCATCAGGTTGGATGGGGAGCGTCGGTGCACAGCCATTTTCAGATCTCTCCAGAGATGTTCAATCGGGTTCAAGTCTGGCTCTGGCTGGGCCACTCAAGGACATTCACAGAGTTGTCCCTTAGCCACTCCTTTGTTATCTTGGCTGTGTGCTTAGGATCGTTGTCCTGTTGGAAGATGAACCTTTGCCCCATTCTGAGGTCCAGAGCGCTCTGGAGCAGGTTTTCATCAAGGATATCTCTGTACATTGCTGCATTCATCTTTCCCTTGATCCTGACTAATCTCCCAGGTCCTGCCGCTGAAAAACATCCCCAGAGCATGATGCTGCCACCACCATGCTTCACTGTAGGCATGGTATTGGCCAGGTGATGAGCAGTGCCTGGTTTCCTCCAGACATGATGCTTGCCATTCAGGCCAAAGAGTTTAATCTTTTGTTTCAGGTGCCTTTTGGCAAACTCCAGGCGGGCTGTCATGTGCCTTTTACTGAGGAGTGGCTTCCGTCTGGCCATTCTACCATACAGGCCTGATTGGTGGAGTGCTGCAGAGATTGTTGTTCTTCTGGAAGGTTCTCCTCTCTCCACAGAGAATGCTGGAGCTCTGTCAGAGTGACCATCGGGTTCTTGATCACCTCCCTGACTAAGGCCCTTCTCCCCCGATCGCTCAGTTTGGCCGGGCGGCCAGCTCTGGGAAGAGTCTTGGTGGTTCCAAACTTCTTCCATTTACGGATGATGGAGGCCACTGTGCTCATTGGGACCTTCAATGCCGCAGAACTTTTTCTGTACCCTTCCCCAGATCTGTGCCTCGATACAATCCTGTCTCTGAGGTCTACAGACAATACCTTGGACTACATGGCTTGGTTTGTGCTCTGACATGCACTGTTAACTGTGGGACCTTATATAGACAGGTGTGTGCCTTTCCAAATCATGTTCAATCAACTGAATTTACCACAGGTGGACTCAAATCAAGTTGTAGAAACATCTCAAAGATGATCAGTGGAAACAGGATGCACCTGAGCTCAATTTTGAGTGTCATGGCAAAGGCTGTGAATTCTTAGGTACCTGTGATTTTTATGTTTTTTATTTTTAATAAATTTGCAAACATTCCAAACAAACTTCTTTCATGTTGTCATTATGGGGAATTGTTTGTAGAATTTTGAGGAAAATAATGAATTTAATCCATTTTGGAATAAGGCTGTAACATAACAAAATGTGGAAAAAGTGAAGCGCTGTGAATACTTTCCGGATGCACTGTATGTGTTTTGGACTAAATAGGAAGTTTTAATTTCTGAAAGTTACAGGTCACTAGTTTTCATTGTACATCAAGCTCTTTTATCTCAAAAGATCAAAGCAGTTCCTCATGATATGAGCCCTTTAATGTTTATAGTGAACAAGACAATATCTAATGAACAATGCTCATAAGTCACATGTCATGAACAAACAAACACACAGAAAGACACATCTAAAAGCCCACTGTTCAAATAACATTATGCTGCCTCTAATTATTTGGTATGAATCAAATAACTGTACGATGATTGTACAGAAGTCATATGTTTAAAGCTTCATTTACACTGTCTGCACAGTCTTACATTTTATATCATTGTGTGAGTAATTTTATATTTTATATTTTATATATTGTATATACACTGGTGGCCAAAAGATATAATGTACAGATTTTTCTCTTATGGAAAGAAATTGGTACAACCCCAATTCCGAAAAAGTTGGGACAGTATGAAAAATGCAAATAAAAACAAAAAGGAATGATTTGTAAATTATGTTCAGCCTTTGCAATATTGAAAGCACTACAACTACACATTAAATTATGTTATTAATCTTAAATTGCCCCTGTCTCAACTTTTTTGAAGCATGTTGCAATCATCTGATTTGAAATTACTGTACATTAAAAAAATAAATAATAATAATAATTCACAAGGTAAAACATAATTTAATGTGTATTTGTAGTGCTTTAAATATAGAAAAGGGTAAATATAGTTTACAAATCATTCCTTTTTTTTTATTACCATTTTTTGGAATTGGGGTTGTATTTTTATTAAACAAAGTGGTATTCAACTGATGACAATGTATATTCAGGACATTCATAATGTGAAAAATTACTATTGCAGTTTGAATTTGTTTTTCAAAAATTCTTAAAAACTTCAAAAACAATCCTCCACGTGCAGCAATGACAGCTTTGCGGACCCTTGGCATTGTAGCTGTCAGTTTCTCCAGATACTCAGGTGACATTTCATCCCACACTTCCTGTAGCACTTGCCATAGATGTGACTGTCTTGTCGGGCACTTCTCACACACCTTACAGTCTAGTTGATCCCACAAAATCTCAATGGAGTTAAGATCCATAACACCCTTTTCCAATTATCAGTTGTCCAGTATTTTTCTGTTTCAAAAGTGTTTTTTTCTTTGCAATTATTCCCATAAGGCCTGCACCCCTGAGTCTTCTTTTTACTGATGTATATGAAATGGGCGTTGAACGGGTAGAATGTGTGGCATCTATTTCTCAAACTAGAGACTCTGACGTTCTTATCCTCTTGTTTAGATGTACATCTGGTCTTACACATCTCTTTATGTCCTTATTAGAGCCAGTTGTCCTTTGTCTTTGAAGACTGTAGTGTACACCTTTGTATGATATCTTCATTTTTTGGCACTTTTTTGGCTTTTATAGCCTTCATTCCTCAAAACAATGATTGACTGACGAGTTTCTAGAGAAAGCTTTTTCACCATTTTATATTGATCTAAAGACATGCATACTGTGACAACTCAAAAACAAACACAAATACAACGTTAAGCTTCATTTAATGAACCAAATAGCTTTCAATTGTGTTTGATGTAATGGTAAGTGATTTTCTAGTACCAAATTAGAAATTTAGCATGATTACTCAAGGATAAGGTGTTGGAGTTATGGCTGCTGAAAATGGGCCTGTCTAGATTTGATCAAAAATGATTAAAAAAGTTTCTTTATTTTTGTGTAAATTTAAGTTTCTTATTAGCTTTTATTTCCCAATAAAGCCTGGTGTATTGATCATGATTTTCAAAAGCCTCTACATCATCAAAATTATCAATACTTTGCTGAAAAACCTGTTGCACATAATGGTGAAAGTTTCTGTGCTCTTCTGGATGTAGAAGACCTTGTAATATAATTTCCAAAACGTCCTCCTTCAAATTGTGATGCACGTGTCTTTTTTGCTGTGAAATCTTTGCTGATTTTGATCAAGTAAAAGTAATAATAATGTTTACAGATTTTTCTAAATGAGTATTGAGTACAAGCAACTTGTGCTTGTTTAAAATTTTGTAGATTATTTTATTAAAAAAATCACATTGAGATGTATCAAATATAATACAACAGGCTTTTGAGATATATCTTTTAATCATCATTACATTACATTTATGTCCACCCACCACAATAAAAAAACAGTGATTTGAAAATACTAAAATATAATTTTAAAAAATATATTTAAAGTGGAAACTGATATTTAAATGTATTTTTTAATGTTTGTAGCCTGCTATTACATGCTATTATAAACTTACTTTAACATCCTGAGACCCAGCAAAAAAAGGTTTTACAATTTATTTTCTTTTTTTTTTAAATGTCAATTAAGTGTTTGATGCATAAAAGAAACTTTTGATAATAATTCTTTTTGAATATATACATACATATATATATATATATATATATATATATATATATATATATATATATATATATATATATATATATATATACTGTATATCCTTTGCAATGTGTCTGCCCACAGTCATTACACTGATGGACACCCCACAACAACGATGGGAAAGGACCTCTTAACGCTATTTGTATGAACAAAACAAGCCCAGATGGGACTTGTGACAGAAAACAAGTTTAGCAGCCTCTATAATGTGTGAGTTAAATACCACAGAATCACATCAAGTCTTATCTTTCATGAAAAAGCAGAATGAGACGTTGTCTGCAACGCTTTTCATTTGCAGATCAAAGGTTGACGCAGTGATGCAAATCATGAACAATTAATCAAACTCCCACTTAGACTTTAGGAAACGTTTAATGTTACTTGAATTGGTTATATTTTAGTACATTTCTAACTTTATACTGTGGAAGGTTTTGTTTGGAAAATGTTAATAAAGCATTATATATTATATATATGCCTATATTTGAAATTAACTTTATCTATTTTTAGAATACCCGCGACCCTGTACACAGGATAAGCGGTTGACGATGGATGGATGGATGGATGGATTTTTAGAATAGATGAGCATATTGTGGCAGGGCGGAGGGCGGGGCCGGGTTGCGATCCTACACACCCGGTCCCGTATTAGGCTAATCAAGCCTCTCGAGAGGGATAAAGGTCGACTGCAGAGGAATGTGCGGGAGAGAGAGATGTGTGTTTGTGTCCATGTTTTAAGTTGTTAATTAAAATATTATTTATATCGTCAAGCCTTGCCTCCTCCTTTCCATTGATCCCTTTACACTGGTGCCGAAGCCCGGGAAGGTGGAGGGATGCCCGTCGCGGAGTCCTCGACACTGCCGTCCACCCAGGGGAGCGCCGCAGCCATCCACCGGGGGAGGGAGTAGACCAACCGCCCAGATGCGGTGAACGGCCTCTGACTCCGGTCTGCCCGGGGAGAAGCGGCTGTCGTCCGCCTGAGAGGGTGGAGTAGTGATCAAGGACCATGCGACGGTGTATCGGAGAACCGGCGAGTAGGTTTTTTTTTCATCTCTCTCTCCTCTCTCTCTCTCTCTCTCACTGCCACTCTGCGTTGGCCTTTTCCCTCTCTTTTAAATTTTACAGTGTTTTTTGGGGGGGTACTACACTGTTACAGGAAGTACCCCCCCAGTTTAATTATTTCTGTTTCCCTCCCCTTGTCCCCACCCTCGTCCAGGTAGATGGGGATGACCTGCCGGCAGACGGGGCTTAGGGCACGCCCTCCCCCAGGGAAAGAAGGGGGGGGTGGTGTACGTCATGCTGGGGGCTCCCCAGCCTGAGAGAACGAGGGAGGAATGTGGCAGGGCGGAGGGCGGGGCCGGGTCGTGATCCTACACACCCGGTCCCGTATTAGACTAATCGAGAGGGATAAAGGTCGACTGCAGAGGATCGTGCGGGAGAGAGATATAGTTTACGGACATGTCCGTCATGTGTGTTTGTGTCCATGTTTTAAGTTGTTAATTAAAATATTATTTATATCGTCAAGCCGGTTCTCGCCTCCTCTCCATTGATCCCTTTACACATATGCAGTGGATAGTGAAGGAAAACATTAACAAGTATCCAGCACACATGTGAACTGCTTCAATACTGTTTAAAAATCATCTCAGGATGCACCTCATGAAGATGTTTGAAAGAATGAACAGAGTGAGCAGAGCTGCAATCTACACGAAGAGTGGCGTATTTGAACAACAAAACAAAGATATGCAAGTTATGTGTTCAACTCATGTGGGAAGAGGCCCACACTTGACATGTTTGAACAAACTTAACCTTGAGAGAAAAGACTAAATAATTCAGATAATTTGACCAGTCTACACACATAAGAAATGCAACTGGCAAGTCAAGTCATCAGGCAGAGAATGAAATGGCATGACACATTGTACTAGACTGAAAAGGGAAGTTCATAATTTTATAAATGCATAAATATCATTTACAGTCTTTATAGTTTGAGTGTTTGGTTTTCTAATTGTTTTTGGAATTTCAATGGTTTCACAATTGAACACATTCACTATTAAAATGATGTTCATCCTTATCGCAAGTCAACCTGTGTTCAATGTAGTCTGAGATGTATTTTCTTCATAGAGACTGCAATACTGTACTGAGTACACTAAGCATGAGTAAAAGTAAACAGACACAATCAATTGTAAGGATCATTCACCTGCTGGGAAGCCCATGACGCTGAATATGCGATCTAACTGGTCGTGATGAAAAGGATTGCTGGTCTTTATGTCTTCCTGTCGACAATGGAAGATCGGTTCTGACGTCAACAGCTCTGCAAAGATACAGCCTATTGCCCAGATATCTACATTGAAATCAATAAAACAAAGACTATTAAGAACATATTAAATTGTATGCCAAAATAGTGGCAAAAACAGCGCAAAACCAAAGTCAGTTGCCAATTTGGTAACACCCTGGGCAGCTTTTTTCTATTTAGGCTATAGAGCCACTGTTTCAGCAGCCTTGATACCAGAGGTATTGTTCCCATTTAATTTCTACATAGAGTTTAAAAACAAATTCAATAAAGGTTTTTAAGTCATGGACCACGAATCTAACTAATTTTGATTATTTTTCTCAAATCACGCAAAAATAAAGAAAGAAATCCAATTAAAAAATTCAGGCTGTTTCAGCTAATGCACAAGTTTTGGAGTAAATAAACAGGCTATGCTTCTATCAAAAAGGCCATTATCTGTTTAAACTGAAAGGTGGGACTTTCACTCCTAAACCTTTGTATTGTATCTGGCATAACTTACCGATTGCTTTGGTGTAGTGTCTCGCTCCAAGCAGCAGTTCGGGTGCTCTGTACCAGAATGTGACAACTACTGGATCCAGATCTGCCAATGGCTTCAATGGAGAGTTAAAAAGTCGAGCGAAACCCATGTCAGCTGGGACACACAAACACAAAATATATCCATCAAACCTGCAAATTTTAAACAGATAAATAATCCTAACTTTTCTACAGCTGTTGCTATCACAGAACACTTTTCTATAATTACATATAAATGAGTAATATTTTTGTAAATACTACTACTTTTCTGTAATTAACTGCTTATCAAATAATTTTATATTTTATAAGCATTTCATTTCTCATAAACTTCATAATTAAGATTAACGGATCATATCATGTGTTCATCATTATATTATTTATATTATTATTAAGGCACAACAGAAAAAAATGGTCAAGAAAAACTCAATTATAACCTTTTGGTACCTAAGATTATAAGTGAAAGCATGCAGTGACCAGGGACGGTCTAGTTACATATGTAGTTCTGAAGTTTCATATTACACCATTAAGAACATTTATGTGTTTGTCTTTTTAACTAATGGTAGGAAGTCTAAAAGTACAACTAAATTTGCAGGACACGTTTTGTCACATGACTGAATAATCATTGAAGGACATGAATAACTTAGTCGAGCTGTGGATTGATGTGGCTCCAACAAAGTCAAGCTAACATTGCAAAGACAAAGCAAACACAATTCCACATTCCACAGAGGGATAAAAATAGTCCCCACAGCCCTGAACAGTCATTACAAAGAATGGTGTGTTATGTAAGACAATGACTTGACCTTTACAGACAATAACACTACAGCTTCTATATCGAAGTCTAAGCACTCGAAACCTTGACGATGTCAACTTTAACAAAGGTACCAAATTCAGCCTAACCTTATGAAAATTATTTGACTGTGGCCACATTTTTGTGAAATTATATTACATGGTTCATTAAACATATCACAGCATTTCTGAGGTAAAATATCCACTGTGTGGCACTAAAAGCAAGTTTAATAGATGAGGTTTTTAAGGTTAAAGGGATACCTATTATATCGCTTATGAAGATATTGATTTAACCGCTGGAGTCTTATTGATTATTTTTCAGCTGTCTTTATGTGCTTTTTGTACCTTCAAAGTTCTGATCACCATTTACTTGCACTGAATGGACCTACAGAGTTGAGATATTCTCCTAAAAACAAATGTTTGCGTTCAGCATAACAAAGAAAGTCATACACGTCTGGGATAGCATGAGGGTGAGTAATGATGAGAGAACTTCCATTTTTGGGTGAACTATCCCTTTAATTCTCTATGGAGTTTTAAATGAACAAAACATACCTCCCTACCCTAAACCTTAAACCTAATAGTGTCAAACCGATAGTGTCATAAAAAGCAAATGTGTGATAAGCGAGCATAAACCTTAAAAATCTCATCTCTTTTAACATTTAACTCGCTTTTAGCACCACACAGTGGGCATTTCACCTCAAAACTGCAGCGATGTGTGTAATGAACGACCCACATATTTCACAAGTTTAAAAAAACTTCATCCCTACACTTAATCCTACACCTAAACCTAACCGAGAGATTTCTTAAGTCATTTTATGGTGCTTTGACACTTTTAGCTCATGTGTCAACGAGTGCTTTGCTAGAATGGTATGAATGAGCGTGTAAATGCAATTGGTTATGTTATGCAAATGTTAACATTTATCACCTTTCAAATTATATAGCTGTTTTACTCATGATTTGTGTGAAAGTGAATAAAAGTCGTTGTAGTGAAGAAATATTGCACACACACTTATCAAGCAAAACATTGCATAACTAAGATGTTGGCAAGGATTCAAATTATAATACAATAAATATTTTGTTCAAAATTAAAACAAAAAGTATTTGGACATTACCAAAGGTGTCTGCTAGGACACCTGTGTGAACCTGACGGGGGGACTGACACCAGTTAAAGTCATTGCAAAAATGCCTCAGAAGAGTGAATTTAGTTCTAAAAAAAAAAAAAGCTTTAGAATCATTTGTTTGCGAATGACAGTTGCTTTAATATTTTGTATCTAATGCAATGATATTCAGACATTTTTAAAAGTACCCAAAAGTGTCTAAATAATTTTTTGTGCAAATGTAATTCAAAACACATTAACTAATGCAACACTGAAACTGAGAAATGTTGTCAAATTTTTTATTTGTATGTTTTAGTGTGCATTTTTATATAACTGCAATTTTCACACTCTCTGAATCTAAGTATTGTCATAAGTCTACTTAAAAAAAAAAAAAAAGTAGTTGTTTACTTTTTGCTTCTACCAAATATATATTTTTTTCCATTGAAGTAACCTAATAGTCATCAAAACATTATAGTGCAATCTAATGTAGTATCGTTTCTTACCGATTTTGACCCTTCCCCGCTCCGGGCCCTCCCCCATAACCAGGATATTGGCAGGTTTCTGAAAAAGAAAGATTTATCACCAGTTCTGTCAGAACGTCAAGTAATATTTTGGTACTGTGCAAACATCTTCAATAAATTGATAAGCAACCCCAGATGCTCTTTTATAATAATGTACAGTTAGTGACATCTTGTCAAAACTGGCAGACTTACAAACTCTATTAATTCTAAAGCAATTTCATGAGGTGCATCCTGACATGCTTTTTTAAATTATGATTTATTTATACATCTTTATAATGCATACAAGGATGAAAAAGAAACAAACAGCAGTCAATGATAGAAGGATATACTGTGCGTGTATATCTCTCTCTCTCTCTCTCTCTCTCTCTCTCTCTCTCTCATATATATATATACAGTTGAATTCAAATGTTTACATACACTTAGATTGAAGTCATTAAAGCACATTTTTTAACCACTCCACTGATTTTATATTACAAACTACAGTTTTGGCAAGTCGTTTAGGACATCTGCTTTGTGCATGACACAAGTAATTTTTGACCAACAATTGTTTACAGACCAATTGCTTCACTTTTAATTGACTATATCACAATTCCAGTGGGTCAGAAGCATTACATACACTAAGTTAACTGTGCCTATAAGCAGCTTGGAAAATTCCAGAACATTTTGCCAAGCCTTTAGACAATTAGCCTATTAGCTTCTGATATGAGGTGTACTTTGCTTGACATCATGGGACAATCAAAAGAAATCAGCCAAGACCTCAGAAAACAATTGTGGACCTCCACAAGTCTGGTTCATCCTTGGGAGCAATTTACAAATGGCTGAAAGTACACGTTCATCTGTACAAACAATAGTATGCAGGTATAAACACCATGGGACCACGCAGCCATCATACCGCTCAGGAAGAAGACAAATTCTGTCTCCTAAGAAAAGCAGACAGGTTCAAGCTGACAGAAAGGCTTCGGTAACTCAGATAACCACTCTGTACCATTGTAGTGAGCAGAACAGCATCTCAGAATGTACGATACATTGAACAGGCAGATGGACTTCAAAAGCTTCCTATTCTGTCACAGGCTCACAAACACTGAACAGTTGAAGACTGGAAAAATGTAGCCTGGTATGATTAATCTTGATTTCTGCTAAGGCACACAGATAGTAGGGTCATAATTTGGTGCCAACAGAATGAATCCATGGTCCCAACCTGCCTTGTGTCAATAATCCAGGCTGGTGGCAGTGGTATAATGGTGTGGGGAATGTTTTCTTGGCACACTTTGGGCCTGTTAATAGCAATCAATCATTGCTTCAATGCCACAGCCTATTTGAGTATTGTTGTAAACCATCGGTCTCACACGGTCCCCTCCTAGGTTCCAGGGCACATGGGGGAGTGGCTTCTGTGGCAGCCTGTCTTCCCAGGGGCACGCTAAAACAAATATACATCCCAGAAGTTTCTTAATCTGTAACATGGAGATGAAGGAAACTTGAAAGAGAAGGTTTGCTCACAAAAGCTTAAGCGTAGATGTCTCCCTGTTATGGGGACTCCAAACTTGCTGTTGTTATTGTAGTTTGTAGTGCGATTTTTCTGCTAGTGTGTGTCTCTCTCTCTCTCTCTCTCTCTCTCTCTCTCTCTCTCTAGAAATACAGAATTGGGTGATCTGTTAGGGAGACTCAGGACTGTAGTTTTACTGTTATTGCCTCCTGGAGCAAAGCCTCAGAATTTTGAGTGGCATATTCTGTTAGTGTCTTTCAGAACAGGGTGTGTCTGTTGAAAGTGTACTTTTATCCCTTTCTCATGAGACTGGCTGTTGAAATCAGAGGTGGAACACAGAGTTGCCCACCTGTCTTTCTTAGTGTTGAACTGATTTGCATAGTCTAAAGTTCACGCTTAGAACAATGTCTTATTGTAAGGTTTTTCATATGCATTGTTTATTATCCAAACCATTTCCAAAATAATCTTGGCATTGTGCTGAACGCAAAGAGTCCCAATATGATTACCCTCAATCGGTAAGCCCACAGTCCTAATATTCTGGAATTGCTGCGGACTACCAAGTCAGCAACTCTAGCCTTTACCCAATTGTTGTCTCTCTGCAGCACAGAGCATGTAGACTTCAGCTGCTCAAAATGTTGATCGACATCCATAGAGTTAGACTCGAGAGAAAAAACACATTGACAAAAGTCTGACACTGTGGACAGAATTTTGTGCAGTTTCAAAAGATGATTTAAAGTCTGCGGAAAAGGAGGCTCTAAATTCTACACGCAATGAGCTTATTTTGGCTAGTGTGATGCCAGTCACAGACTGTGGCGGCCCTTCCTCTTCAACATCCCCACATTTTTAAGATCAATAGCCAAAGACGAATCAGGTACTGTCTGAAAAAATGAAAACGGTGAGGATCGGAAGGTAAAACAAAGAAAAGTTGGTCGGAATAAGCTGCGCAGACGTCTACTCAGGCGGTATTACCAGAAACCCCGAGATACTTTTTAAACCTCATTGAAGTTTGTTGACTAATTTTCCATAAATTTTTGATCCAACCATGAATTAACACCAAGTGCTAAATACATTACCGCTGCTCCCTATAAAGAGACTACGAGGTCTGCATAGGGCACCAACTCCCTAGCGGGGCACCATATTACTCTAAGAGGGCACCAGAAAGTCCACCGGCTGCCCTTACTCGCACATTATACCTTATTCAAGGACCCGAATTCAATGGCATCTCATTGGTGGATGGTGCTTTGCGCTCCGCTCCGTATGCAAGTTTCATCATTAGCATATAAACCGGAGCATAGCGACATTTCTTTCGAATTTTTGTCTTCAGGTTAGGGATTTAATCTCTCATACTCTGCCAGCCTAAAAGATCATAAGCTCTGTTTTATTTCCCAGGTTCAGGCCTACACTGAAGAATGATTTTCATGCGTTCACTGTGAATGCATGAAAATCAAGACGCTTTGCTCTCGGCTCATTTTCTTTCTAAAAGCTGATGCCGGTCACCTCTACACCTCATATCTGACCTTATGCTCTTTATATCTGATTTTGAATGTGATTTGTCACAGACTTAGGCCTCTCATCTCTCTTCCTCCATTTCAATTGGCTTTCAATTCACCTTTAATGATTTGCGCCCCACTATTGGCGCGAATGGTGAGATTTACGTTCAGTGGAGATGATGTTGAGGTGGGGGTGCTATTTTTCTAGAGGCATTTGACTGTGAGACCTGGTCATTTACAGGTCCCATTTACAGAGCCAGGGCTGTGTTCAAATACTAGAATTTTTTCAGCCCAGCCACAGAAAGGACAGCTAGCAGACTGTGAGGAGATATTTGCAGAATTTGACAAAAAAAGTGTATTGGATTAGAATTACTGAGTGCACCTTTAATAAATAATGCAGGAGTGTCCGTAAATGATTTACGTTACACAAAAACCACACAAGTGTCCATTCAAAGTGAATGGGCAAAAGGACATTTAATTATGCATCTATTTTGCATTCTCTTTTCTGTCTTTGTTTCTTTCAAGCACGCACACACAAAACTCATAACTAAGTGCTCTGTTTGAACTCACAGGCCCATGAGACAAATGCATATTAATCATAATTTTTTCTTGTCAAGTTAAATGTAGTTTAATACTTAGAAAAACACATCTTGATTTGCGCTCCATCAAGCTGTGTTTTGAACGCAAGAGCATGTTCTCATGTTGTGCTGTCTGCTGAAGGGTTGGTTTGTTCTCTGTGTAAGATGCAGTTGCTTATTCAGCTGTAGTTTCGCTTACTGCCCCTGGAGAAAACAGGTGGTACTTCAAGCTTGAATTGGTTCGGAATCTTCCTTATTATGGTCAGGAGACATGATTAATTTTGTAATACTTTATTTTTTACAAAATTAATCACACTGAATTAACAGCCCTAGTAATATATTATGACTTGTTTTCATAAGAAATAATTTAGTGTTAATAATAATTAAGTTTATGCTTAAAACAAAACAAAAAACAATAGTGTAAATGTGTGTTTTATAAGAGTTTCATTTCTAAATGTCCTGCAGGCAAAAGGTGTCCATAATTGAAGAAACACCCATAAATAAAATATAATTATGAATGAAAATGTGATGTGCACAAAATTTCAGAAACTGCTATAATTTTTTCCCATAACATTAAAATTCCCTCAAAAATATTTGAAAACATAAATGTGCAATATCCATTGATAGTAGATTTTGAAACTGATGCAAAGGGAGCAAGGCATCTCTTAATCATCCATGCATGCTTTATAACATTAATACTGGTAATCATAAAATAAAGTTAATATCAGCTGATGAATCAATCTGGCCAATATATCTGCCATAACTAGTGCATAATCTGGTGTGAATCGCCACATTTCACATTCCAATCAATTCCCAAGACACAGCCTACATTGTTTTCTTGTTGAATATCATGTTTTACCTGAAAAATCACATTACAGAAGTAAAATGGGTAGCAAATGATCTTTAATGATGACTAAGTTAACTGTAAAGCAATCTAATCAAATCAATTTCTCGTAGATATTTCAACTGTGTACAGCTGGGTTAATGAAAAAGAGTGTGATATTGATGCACAGCACAGAATGATGAGATTACATAACAATGAGGGCGTGACACTTTTCCACTGAAGCAGCTTCATTTAAATCCATTTCAGTCCCAGTCTATGTCCAGAGATCACTGACAAACATTTACTTTCATTTATTTCAGAAAAGAATATCCAGATTTCCTATAGCTAAACTGGTTAAGCGTGGCATTGAAAATGGCACGTTTTAAACTTAAATGTCTGCACCCTGTGAAAACCAGGATACAAATAAATTATATAACTTTCACTTTGTTCTTACTTTGACTGTAAAATGTTTCCTTATGTAATCACATTTGTGTACATGGTTGGAAAATGTGTCAGTCTTTTAAATAAAGCCAAAATACACCTTCACAAAATGCCATTGACAGATTTCCTGCAGAATTTGCAAGTGACAGATTTTTTATTTTTTGGTAATCTATCCCTTTAAATGTCTCGTCTAACTTCATGGGAAGTTTTACTTCTAATAAGAGTATAATACTTTCAGCTCAATGTAAAATAAAATCTAAATTGATCCTATTTTTTTAAATACATGTTCATGGTCTTTCTGTGAATGTTTCATTGGTGCCCATTCTTCAAAAGAAAAAAAAGATTGTTTCGTTATCTTTCATCAAAATGTAATAACAAGCTCCCCCTCTGAAGTGACTTCCTTTCTGATGAATATCTGAATTCCTGCTCCGTCTTCGATTTGAACTATTTTCATTAGTGGAGCAAAAATATCTGTCGATATGATGCCTACAATGTACAAATTTGATTGTTTATATAACTGTTGTATCACGTTCACGTTGTTCTGAATTTCAGCATGGCTGTGATAACCTGCAGCCTCGTGCCTACGGACCAATCGTGCTGATATTTAGAACAAAGGCACTCTTGCTCATGCGATGTTTAACAATTGTACTGTCTTTAATAATTTTTATAAAAATGGTTTCCTTTATCGGAGAAGTACAAGACTTGGTGACTTTCCCAGATTTGCCATCTGAACACTTTCAGAATTGATTCTATGAATCTAGGTGTTTTATTAAACAGTGTTACACCTTTCACATTCCTGACCTAGCATTAGAAAAAATAAAGAATTAGAATTAGACTTAAACACACACACACACACACACGTTGTGTTTCCATGTTTTATGGGGACTTTCCATAGACATAATGGTTTTTATACTGTACAAACTATATATTCTATCCCATGACCCTAACCCTACCCCTAAACCTAACCATCACAGAAAACTTTCTGCATTTTTAGATTTTCAAAAAACATAATTTAGTATGATTTATAAGCTGTTTTCCTCATGGGGACCGACAAAATGTCCCCACAAGGTCAAAAATTTCGGGTTTTACTATCCTTATGGGGACATTTGGTCCCCACAAAGTGATAAATACACGCCACACACACACACACACACACACACACACACACGTTGGTGCAGCTATCATTATGAGGACTGTCCATAGACATAATGATTTTTATACAGTACAAATTATAGATTATATCCCCTAAACCTAACACAACCCCTAAATCTAACCCTCACAAAAAACTTTCTACATTTTCAATAAAACATAATTTAGTATGTTTTTTAAGGTATTTAAATTATGGGAACACTAGAAATGTCCTCATTAACCACATTTATTGCATAATACCCTTGTAATTACCAGTTTTGTAACGGAGTCATGAGTCCAATTTTAACGGATGCATCTTTACTCAGACTTGACTCAGACTCAAGCCTTTTGGATTTTGGATTTTTTTTCTGAGTCAGCCGAGTCCATGGCATTTATGATGCAATAAAAAACAAACAAAAAATTATGTAACATAGGGTGACCATATGTCCTCTTTTTCAGACCTGAAAATTTTGACAATATCGAGACAAAATCAAATTTACTACATATCAGGAACATTTAAACTAACATGACAGATGAAATAGACCAGGATAGAAATTGTACAACTCAATCCATCACATACGTGTAGTGCAACTTCTGTGTGTTACCTGTAAAGCTGCCACTTAAGTTTCAATGGCACAAAAGTCAGAAAATACAATGAAGAACACAAGTGAGGGGAGAAGTCTCTATTCACATATTATCCATACTAAATGTAATGTGAGAAGAAACGTCAGCCCAAGGTGAGTTTGATCTTGACTTTAGGGAAGTATACCACATATAGACACAGCAGGAGGACTGAAAAGGGTGAAGTGTAGTAGTATAAAAATTAAAAGTCTGTTGTTATTTGATGTTGTTGAATTTAATATTATGATCATTATTAAACATTGAAATATTACCATTTATTAAATGTATTAAACACATTAAATGTATTTAATTAATTCTGTATTTCACCCATTATTTTTAGATCAAACTAATTTAAATTGAATGGACAAACTTAAAATGAGGTAGAAATAAAAAATAAATTAAAATTCTAAATAATAATAACTCTGGTTTTTCTTAGCTGTGAAGGTTAAAACAAGCTTAAAATATTAATTCAGATTCTTGAACAGATTCATTCGGACTCAGTCTCGACCTGTAATGACTCGGTCATTACAATGCTAACTAGATGCTATGAGTCTATGTGATTAAGACTTTATTATTTATTATTAAACTTCATTACAAAAAATACTTTATTCTTCTTCATTGTTTTTACTGCTTTTTTATGAATACTTTGTTTATTGCTGTTCATTAAAGGGTAACTAAACACCTGCTCAGAGTCTGACTCCACCCACTAGAAATATTTGAAAATGCTGGAAAAGTGGGCAGACCCCGGCGGGGATAGAGGGAACGAACCGAGTGCGGGGCTGAGCGGGGGGTTCACCTGAGACTCGTAGTGACGGATTAATTGACAGCTGCTGTCAGACTCTATGTTATTATTATTCCTCACACGGTCGCAAGACGACATGTACACGAATCTGGCATGGTGAGCTGGAACCTGCTTACGTCAGCTGTCACCGCTTACGTCACGAAGTACCGCAACAGCCAATAGGAAAATTCAACTGCAGTAGCCATCGTTCAACCTGAAGAGAGCAGCACTCAGACGTTTTTACACTATATATTGTAGAATTAAAACACTTTATACACAAATGTCAAAAAAATGACTTGAATCAATGACCAGTACTAATAAAGCCCCATACTTACAGATCATTAACTAAAAAAAGTTGGTTTAGGGTTTAGTTACCCTTTAAACAAGTCATTTTCTTCACTAACTGAATTTGAATTGAACTTTCATGTTTGCAAAATAAATGGTTTGTAATTAAATGCTTACGCTAATTCTTCTTTTTGTAACACCATGGTCAGGTTTGACTGCAAACAACAAATTAACTTTGTTACAACATTGGTGTACAGCAGACGTGGGCAACATATGGCCCACGGGCCAGATCAGGCCCTCCATATGATTTAATGTTGCCCGAGGCTCATTTATCGTAAAAGCGTTTTTTGTATTTTTTTATTGGATATTTCAGTTAACTTGCATTAGGAACTAACGCGTCTCCACAAGCGTTTAACATGCCCAGCCGCAACACCCCCAGTTTGAGATTTATATTTGCACAAATTGGAAATAGTCTGCCTACTGTTATATTTATTTTGTGCAATTTGGCAACCATACATACATAACAAGTCATGTCATGCAGCCGGTGTTATTCAGTTGTGTGCTGAAAGTCAAACAATCGAGGAGAAACGCATCATGACCCTTTTAGCATGTAAACGGGTAATGTTTTAGAAAAACATAAGTAAACTCGCCCGCTTTGCGACAAACATTAAAAGTTAAAAGTTTAACAAACGTTAAAAATTTTTTTTTATTATTAAAACAGACCCCTGATGTAGAAATTGTTAAATTGAATAATAAATTAACAGGGAAGTAGAGATGGTAAAATAATTTATAATAAGCTCAGCCTTTATTCAGTTTTATAATGCCTGATAGAAAAGTGTCTACCTTTGTAGAGCAATACAACACTTTAGGCAATTGCAGAATAGTCCCATTAGTCACAGATACATTTCAGAAAATTGAGTACACAACTATTTCTGGGCTTAAGAGATACAAAAACCAAATCAATGCAGAACATTTTATCTCAAAAGGACCCCAATCACCCTGAGGTGAGCGAGGGATAAAGGTGACCAGAGATGACAGTTCAAGAGAGAGACAGCGAGAGAGAGAGAGAGAGAGAGAGAGAGAGAGAGAGAGAGAGAGAGAACTACAGGCAGCTGCCCTGTATGTGTTTATGTTTAAGTTTCTCATTAAATTAATACTTATATTGTCAAGCCGGTTCTCGCCTCCTCCTTTGTCTCTAACCCTTTTACATAGGTCTAAATACCATAAAATTCCAAAAGAAATAAATACGTTTTGTGTTATTACTTTAGCAAAGTTAGTTTTATTACATTTCTTTAAAAAAATAAAATAAAAAAAGATTACTGTATCCGGTCAAATTTCACCAGGAATATTAAGGATGTCGGCATGTAATGAAGACTGTAGAAGGGTTAAATATGTGGCCAAGGCTGTTCAAAGCCACACGTTGAAAGAATTTGGTTGAAAGAATTTGATGCGTTTACTCACCAGGTCTCGGTGCAGGACCCAGTTAGCATGCAGGTAATGGATGCCGTCTAAAATCTGGTACAGCAGTGACTTCACCATCCCCCTGGGCAGCTGCATGGGCTTCTTATTGGCTTTTGATGCTCGATGAAATTTTATAATGTGCTACAACACAGGAAAAAGGAAAAACTTGTGAGCGTGTGCATGTGTCTGCGTTCCCTGCGTTCTGCGTTTTGGATGCTTTTGTTCTTGTTTTCTCTCTCTGACTGATGACTTTATGAAGGTGCAAAGGCACCTATTGTATCCATTAGTGTTCTTCTTTTTATTCGTCCACTCTTGAGTCTATGGCAGCCCATAGAACCGTACATAGAACAGTTATCAAATCTGGCATACTGATAGAAGACACTCTCAAATGTAACTGACACAAATTTGGGGTCAATAACTCAAACCCTCTCCAACAGTTCAAATTGCACACTTTTAGACCTAGAAACGAATTTTTTTCCTCTGATACCTTGGGCCATGCAGAGTTTTAATGGGTTGCATCGTTTCGAAGCTCCACCCGCTATAGTTTCCGCCATTTTGAACTCCTCTTTGGCAGTATTTCCGATTTGAATGAAATTTGTCATGTAAAATCTAGGGACACTGGTGACAAAAAGTTTTCAAAACCTTTTTCGTAGACCAAAACGTTCTTAAAAATGCTTAAATGAATTCAACGGCAAGCAAGCCAAAGTGAACGTGAGGCTTTATCTACGCAACGCTTTGGTGTATTGACAAGAAACTTGGTATATTTCATCACAAGCATAACCTGGCTATATTTTGAGTAGTTTGGGCTAAAATCATGAGACGATTCAATGATATCCAATTTTCCTATCTTGGCCATATTGACTTTTGTCGTCAAATGCTGTGTTGTAGAAAAGCGTAATGTTACAAAACTTAGAGTACATCATTGTCACCTTGTCCTGAGGGTATCTATAAAGTGTGGGGCCAGCATTACCTTAAATAGTAAAAATACTTAGTACATTTGATTGATTTGGTTATGATCTTATTATGACTGCTCTGTTTATATATCTTTGGTCATTCCGAGTATGATGATAACTAATTTGCCATTGTCCGCCATACTACCTGACCGCCAGATCTGCCAGATCCCAGACTTGGACTGTTTTATATTCTTTGAGCTTGAGAGCTCCTGGTCACTATGAAATGTTGTGAATGCATAACAATTCTACAGAAATTTCTTCACTTGTGTTTCAACAAAATAATTATAAAAACATAAAAAACAGCCTACAGGTTTTGAGTGAGTAAATAGACAACATTTTCATTTTTTGGGTGACTATCCCTTTATATACAGTCAGGTCCATAAATATTGGGACATCGACACAATTCTAATCTTTTTGGCTCTATACACCACCACAATGGATTTGAAATGAAACAAACAAGATGTGCTTTAACTGCAGACTTTCAGCTTTAATTTGAGGGCATTTACATCCAAATCAGGTGAACGGTGTAGGAATTACAACAGTTTGTATATGTGCCTCCCACTTTTTAAGGGACCAAAAGTAATGGGACAATTGGCTGCTCAGCTGTTCCATGGCCAGGTGTGTGTTATTCCCTCATTATTCCATTTACAAGGAGCAGATAAAAGGTCCAGTGTTCATTTCAAGTGTGCTATTTGCATTTGGAATCTGTTGCTGTCAACTCTCAATATGAGATCCACACAGCTGTCACTATCAGTGAAGCTTTCATTCTAGGGGGAACTCTCCATTTAACCAGCAAGGCATCACTGAACAACCAGCTTTACCAGAAAGCCAATGCTAGTTGAACAGCTTGATCAGTTTTACTATGGCCAAAATCTAAGCGGTCAAAACTGCTCTTTTCAGTTGTGCGTGTGTATATGTGCATGTATACTAACCCACAGATCATGCTCAGCATAGTCAAACAGCAGCCAGACTTTACGGTCACTGTGGGACAGAAATACTTTCTGCAGGGCAATAACATTTGGATGCTTCAGCTCTCGCAGCAACTACAGAAAAAAAGAAAAGACGTATATATATTTATTTTCTGACACATTAAGGCCCAAATAACACATTTTCATATTTGTATTGTATTTTCAATTTTACTGTTTGTATCCCCCAGCAAAAGATGCTCCTTTAGGGTTTAAAAAAAAAAGAGTTCATATTTGTCTGTGCTTCTTACCAGATTTAAACCAATCCAAAACACATTTTTAAAACATTAGTTTGGTGTCAGAGACTTTTATAAGGGTTATGAAAAAGTACCATGATTTCACCATGTTTCTTGGAAATGGTACCATGGTATTAGGCCAGTGCATTATTTGATGTGTTTATTATGTCTGGGACACACGTCACGTGCACTGCTTCAATCAGTTTCTGTGCTAGGATGTGCAGTCGAGTCAAGTGTGTACCTCCTGGAAATTTATTTATGGCAATTTTAGCCACAGAAATTGTGGAAAAACATTAGTGATGTTTCAGTAAATAAAAAAAATGGATGGATGCAGCATTAATTTAGTTATTTCTTACTATTTTTATTATTTTCTTTTTATATTTACAAGTATTTAAATTGATTTGTAGAACACTTACTATAAACAGTACTGTCTCTTAAGGAAACTGGCAGTTCTATAAAGAGCGTCTGTAAATGAATGTATATTAACAAGAGAGGACTCAAACGTCTTCTTTAAGTCATCTCTGCTATTAGAGATTGGAATTAAATGTTTATTTGTTGTTGTTCTTGATCAACAATTGACTGTTAAGAACAGAAAGGATTTTAAAGGCGGGGCCTGGGTAGCTCAGCGAGTATTTACATTGACTACCACCCCTGGAGTTGCAAGTTCGATTCCAGGGCATGCTGAGTGACTCCAGCCAGGTCTCCTAAGCAACCAAATTGGCCGGTTGCTAGGGAGGGTAGAGTCACATAGGGTAACCTCCTCATGGTCGCATATAATGTGGTTCTTGCCCTCGGTGGGGTGCGTGGTGGGTTATGCATGGATGCCAGGAGAATAGCGTGAAGCTTCCACACGCTATACGTCTCTGTGGTAACGCGCTCAACAAGCCACATGATAAAATGTGCAGATTGACGTCTCAGACACGGAGGCAGCTGAGATTCATCTTCCGCCACCCGGATTGAGGAGAGTCACTATGCCAACATGAGGACCTAGAGCGCATTGAGAATTGGGCATTCCAAATTGGGAATAAAATAAATAAAAAAGAAGGAATTTAAAAGAGACATTATTAAATGACAAATGGATTTCGTCTTTGGATAGACATCACACAGAAGTGAAACCAAACATTTACTCTCAACACAGAGAAAGCATCTCACTGCAGATCTTTTTCGCCACTATACTACTCAATTAATTGTAAGTGAAATCTACACATTTGCCAGCCAGTATTCACAGATTGAGAGTTACGTATAAAAGCAAAAGACTGATCTTGGGATTTAAGAATCAATGAAGGCATGAAGGCTTTCCCATCTGGTCCGAACTGATAGAAGGTCTACAGTGGCACAAGTTGCAGAAAAATTTTAATGATGGTTAAGGGAGGAATGTGTCACAACACAGTGCATCACACCCTGCTGCGTATGGGGCTGCGTTGCCGCAGGTCGGTCAAAGTGCCCATGATGACCCCTGCCCACTGTCGAAAGCACCTACAATGGGCACGCAAGTGTCGGAACTGAACATTGGAGTAGTGGAATATGGTTGCCTGGTACGATGAGTCCTGTTTTCTTTCACATCATGTGGGCGGTCGTGTATGTGTGCACCGTTTACCATGGGAAGTGATGACACCAGGATGCATTGTGGGAAGATGACAAGCCGGAGGAGGGAGTATGATGCTCTGGTCTATATTCTGCTGGGAAACCCTGGATCCAGCCATTCATGTGGATGTCAATTTGGCACATGCCACCTACCTAAACGTCGTTGCAGACTAGACTAGGTAAACCACCAGGCAGTTGGTCATAATGTTTTGGCTCATCAGTATATAGTAGGGAAGTACGTATATATTTGTTTTAATTCAGCAATGGTGCAGGTAACACTGTCAGTGTATTTTATTATGGTGTTCGGTCCACATTGGTGGTAGGCTGCACGTTTGAGAACCGTTAATGGAATTAAACATCATGAAAATCACTTTAAAAAAAATCCCATTTAAAAAAAGGAACTGGTTTTCGGAAAGACAGTGTGCAACAGCCACAGCAGCTGCTCAACAACAACAACATTCAGTGGCATGACTTATAGTGTAGTCCTCTGAGACCTCAACACCCATGACATTTGCATCCTCAACAATAAATGTTGTCAAATGTTTTCAATCTTACATTAAGACCTTAAGTGATTCTGCCACTGCTCAGCCCATTCTGGCTTAGGCTATTTAGAGCAACTGGGTATTTAGTGTTCTAGAAAAACAAATAAACAAGGGTTTTAATGCTGTAGGTCTGAGGTTCAGACCTGGCACATAGATTTGGAATTTGGGTTGCTGCAACACAATAGGCACAATAAAGGCCAACAATATCCAACCCCAGATTTATTTCTGTGGTAAATAAACTGCATGGTCCAAAGTACGTGAAAATAGCCTTCTAATTAACTTAAAATTGGACGTATCTTAAAGGTGCAGTATGTAAGATTCAGAAACCCTTGTTATTAATGACACCTGTGGCCATTAAGTGAACTGCAGCCAGCTTCCTGATGCTCGTGCTTGTGCACACACTCCATAGGGACGCGAGTGAGCGAGCATCGGCCAAAACAATGATGTAACATACAAAGAGACTGAACGTGATTCACCGGCATCATGCTGACAGATGAGGTTATTATTGTTTTACTACAAACTTTGAGACTAAACTAAAACTACTTATCACCTAACATAGCATGCTGATACACACATACAGCTACATACCACCGAACAATACCAGAGAGTTTACTGTTGCACTGCTGTATGTTTTGTATGTCATATGTTGTATAGTGATCAAGAAACCAGCGTATTTGCTTACATTTATCCTGTATACCTGACTTTTAGTATAAAGAGAAGATCGTTGAAATTATCTGAATGTTATGAAGCAAGGTGGCTTGCCATTTGTCAGCGTTAGCAGGCAAGATCAAGTTAGCTAAAATTACACAGATCAATCCTTATGGCACTATATTTCACATGCTTTGCAGTTATGTAAGCTTACCTGTCCAATAAGAAGGATACCAATTCAGGGTCGGTTTTGATCCCCAAAACCAACTAAGTTCCCTTCAGGAATCAAATGCCCTGCCAATGTTCACTCTAGTTTTCGCTCGACCACGATCACGTTCCAACTTAGCCAGACGGGATTCAGTAAATAAAGTTTTTTTTTTTTTGGCAACACCGACCCACCCCTCCGCATGACAATCAGTCTACAGGGTTTAATAGGCAACCTAGGAAGTCCGGGAAGGGCTCATTTTTTAAGTTGCAAGCCGTTCACACATTGGCAAAAAAATGTTTTACATATTACACATTTATCTGTTCCAGCATGACAATGTGCACAAAGCGAGGTCCATTATTTACTCAGTTTGGTGTGAAACAACTTGTGGCCTCCACAAAGTATATATAATAATATACAGTTTAATTTTATTAGAAGATATATATAAAATTAAATTAAGCCTATCACAGTACACAACAATCCATTTTGCAATTGAGTATGTCAATTTTTCGAGGTAGACTTAGACCACATCCAAACTTATACAGTTTTGTCTCTCACTCACACTAGAACAGCATTCCTTAGATTTTTTTCTATCTACACGTGCTGACATATGGCTTTCACTTTTTGCTGTTTTCAGTGTCTCACGCCATGAGCGTTAGATAGATGCCATGTCTAGTTCAACTTTGAAAAATATTGGGAGAACCTTACGTTCGTTTCCATTCTGTTGTGTGCCATCAAGCTGTTTTAGAACAGAATAATCTATCATGTTTGAATGGCTCATTACTTATTCAGTGCCGCTTGCTCCCCGTAAGTGTTGTTTGGCGAGGCACATTGCCTGTAGCACCAGCTGGCACTGGGTTAAATGTGGATTCACAAATAACATGAAGGAACTTCATGCTTTAATTATTTCCATTGTGGGAAAACATTACAGAATTAACGAATGGGTCAAAGGCAGGGTCTGTTTTAGCAGCACATGGAGGACCAACAGCATATTAAGCAGGTGGTCATAATGTTTTGGGTCATCTGTGTGTGTGTGTGTGTGTGTGTGTGTGTGTGTGTGTGTGTGTGTAATAATATATATATATATATATATATATATATATATATATATATACACATATATATATATATTGGAGTTCATTTTTGATGAAATTATTGTTTTACAATTAATCACACTAAATGCACATTAAATTGACAGCTCGAGTTTTAACACAGATAATATTTTTAAAAAGTTTCATTTAATTGAATCATGCAAATACCATAGACTGAAAGATGTTGTTGTATATTTGTCTTGCTGTGGCTATGAATCGAGAGGCTGATAAACCTGTTTCGTGATTAGACTGTCCAAATAACAAAACACCCTAAAAGGCGTGTGAACATGACAAACATGAACATGACAAACAATGTCTTTGACATCCAGGTGAACTCTTTTTTGCCACTCCTTACATCCTTTTAAAAGTCTCTTTCTGAGTTTTCTTTTATCTCAATTTCATTGTACTCTCTGCATCATCTCTCCATTCCCTACATTATCTTCCTGTTTTTGAAAATGAAGATCACCCACCCATAATCCAGAGCACACACGCAGGAGAACAGTCATTTAATCCAGTCCATTACACTATAACATTACACTAGGAATTTTGCCTATAAATATATATTTTTCCTTTCCAAATATACAATCAAATATTTATTATTCAGGAGGGAAAGTAATGAAGGCAAATGTCATGAAGCTCAGTGCAAGTCCATTATGTAATATCAACATCTGTGCTCATGAAACATTGCGTAGATGTGTGTTTAAGCCTTTTCTATCCATCTGTTTTCATCTTTGTACATTACAGATTAGCAATGTGACCAAAATCCTGTATGGTACAGAGTATGAATCATTATAAATCACAATAATAGTATGGTAATCTATTGTTACTTTTGGTGGAAATTCAATTACAAATTGTTTATACGTTAAATAGCTATGCTTTAATGTCTGTTTACAAATAATCCCGTGTATTACATACTTTATAAATGAAAGGCACATGTAATTTGATGATTTTCTTTTTGGAACATGATGCAAACAAACCAAAGGTTGAGATCATTCATAACAAATAAATTATAAGTCTGGCATCAGTGCAAAATAGCTTTGCATTATGTAACACAAGTAAAGTAAACATATTATAAAATGAATAGTTGTAGCCATTGTAAAATACCCAAACCAGTAATTGGACATTAATTTAAATCTATATTCATGTGGAAAGTTGCAACGTTGCTTGGCAACCGTAGCCAACTAAACACCACTTTGCATTGTGCTGAACAAAACCCCCCTTTATAACAAGTTGTTTCTCATCTTAACTTGTTTGGACACGTCCTGCTCTGTATTTTCACATTACTCTGCGATTCTTTGTTGCTGTTACAAATGTAAATAATCTAAGGTAGTCCTGTCCACTGATAGTCACAGAAATATATCTACCGCAGTATAAATGATATAGCAAAATGTATATTATGGTTTGGTATAACCGTCATACCACCCAGTATCTTTCCTTTCAATAGAGCACCATTGTCGGAGTGTCCAAAAATAGCCACTACTGTATGTGTGTGTGCCACATGTTGATAACATGATTTAAATATACACTCACAATAAAGACACACTGATACTGCAGTTACTTGAACTTTGGGACTATATTTCTGTGTCTTTATATCCTTGTTTGCTAATGTATGTTTCAAATACTGATTTGAGTTGTTTTGACTGGGTGGTAGGTTTGGTAGCAAGCTAACCATTATATCCTCTATCATTATGCACCAAATGCTGCTCAGTTGATTGGTGGTCTAGCATTACAAAGACTATTTTGTTTGTAGCAAACCTGCAGGTAATTTGTGGTAAAATGTGGTAAACAAATAAATATGCTGCACATATTTGCCTGAGGTTTGCCACAGGGACTTACTGGAATATGATATAGATTTTAAGGGAATCTCTCAGAAACAGAAACATAATAAAGATGAGAAAGCTGACTTGTTTACCTGAATGAACGAGATCAATAGAGCATCAGATGGGATCCGGAAGTAAAAATCCCATACATATCGTTCTAGGTGTTACGTCCCAGGGCGTAATTATTTATGTGATACATGGGCAGTGATAATTGTAGGGTTAGGATTAGGGGTAAGAGTTAAGTTTTGGGGTTAGGGTTGGGCTAGAGGTAAAGTTAACAGTGTAATTACAATTAGTTACTATTGTAGCAGTAACTACTGTAGCAGTATTGTTAGCTAGCATGTCAAATATTTAGATTCTTGCTATTTTTGCTTCACCATTTTCTCCCCAATTCGGCATGCACAATTCCCAATGCGCTCTAAGTCCTCGTGGTGCAAGTCACTAGGAATCTCAGTTGCCTCCGCATCTGAGACAGTCAATCTGCGCATCTTATCACGTGACTTGTTGAGCGCGTTACAGCAGAGACCTAGCTTGTGTGGAGGCTTACACCATTCTACGCGGCATCCACGCACAACTCACCATGCGCCCCACCGAGAGCGAGAACCACATTATAGCAACCAAGAGGAGGTTAACCCAACGTGACTGCCCACCATAGCAACCGGGCCAATTGGTTGCTTAAGAAGCCTGACTGGAGTCACTCAGCATGCCCTGTATTCGAACTTGCGACTCCAAGTGTGAGATTCTTGCTTTTTAAATGTTGTAAGATGTCTTTGTAAACTTGTGTGCAGTTAATACTGTCCCAACAGTCGAGCGAAACTAAAGTTTTGACTAAAACAGCAATAAATTACCATAAACCACACACAAAAAAACAGTCCTCCTGTACCCAATGCTAACCCGTCCATCAGTTGCCTACAGAAGGATTGGCTTCGAAACATCTGTTTGAAAAATACTCGTAATTCATTTATTTGCTCTTTTCACTTTATTGACAATAAAGTCAATAGCAGAAAATATCCACTGTTATGGCTCACTACAATAAATGTCCGGAAACGACGCGCCATGATCTACAAATAAACAATAGCATCATTGTGTTTACAGGAATTTCTACATGTGTTAAAAGTGCATTAGAAACTTTTAGAGTATGTTGATTTCTATACAGGATTTGCATTTGCGAATGCTTCAGATGTTTTACTCAGTATAAAAACAAATTGTGTTATTCCATCCAGATGAGTGCGACAAAATGAAGTGACGATGTTTTCAAGCTTTGATGCTCAATGGATAAATTGTACACTAGAAGACCATAATTATCAATATGACATGTACAATAGTTAGATGTTTTATGATATATTAAATTAACTGTAATCTGATTTTCCTCTGCCCTGCACTTTCCTGCCTGCAATCCACTTTCTTTTAAATGTCTTTGCAAGCTGTCCATGTCTTCATTTAAGGGGAAAAAAACAAAGTAACATGCAAAACAATGTGGTCATTAATTGAGTATCAATTAAATGTACAGAGGCAAGAAAAAGTATGTAAATACTTTGGAATTAGCTGGTTTTCTGCATTACTTACAATGCAATCTCATCTTCATTAAATTACATGTATATACAAAGCATAATGTGCTTAAGCTAACAACACACAAACAAGTATAATCTTTCATGCGTTTATTGAACACATCCCATTAAACATTAACAGTGCAGTGGAAAAAGTGAATCCCTAGGCTAAAGATGAAAAAATAAGCTAATTAGATTCAGGAGTTGGAACACCTGGCATACAGATAATTAATTTTCTTTTGCAAACTATCAAATTGCCTGTGCACCTCGTGGGCATATTGCGGGTGATTTACTAAGAAAAACTGCACAAATAACTACTTGTGTAAATATTTAGGACACACATGGAGCTTGAGAGAGTCACCCCAAGGCTGCAAGGGAAAGAACCTGCGCTGCTTGTCTCGCAGGAGCAATATATGTTCACCGTACTGGTGCGTTCCGGCCAGCCCACTTCGAATTTCTTTTTCTAAAACATTGAAATGCCAAATAATTTGGACATAAATTGATAGTAGGCTATTTTTATCTTAGTGCTACAAAAGTTGTATGATGCTCAGTTATGTTATCAATTATAATTTTGAGTTCAATTAGAAAATAACTGATTAAAAAATTGTATTTCACGAGGATTATAATATCACATTAATGGGTGTCATCAATGGGTATTCTACGTATTCTCCATTCTCAGAGTCTGTCTTTCAACACTCAGCAAGAACCAGATTAATGTAATACCTGCCTTTTATTCTGATTAATTTGCTCTCACAGTTTCTGTTTCTGTTTATCAGGCTTGATAAATCACTTTGCGGGTAAAATTCAATCCATTTGCATCAACGTCGTTGTTTATTTTGAATGTTTCGAGGTACGCCTCTAATTGCATATTCATTTTGAGGAAACGTACAAAATTTGCACATCTGAAAGACAGCAAGACAGTCCTCAGAAGACTACGTTAAAACTTTAAACCAAGTTTGTAGAACTATCAGTAATTTAGCTTTGGTATACCAACATAAACATTTATTAAAAGTTGCCATTATTAGTATTCGCTATAGTATAATTAGGTTTGGTAAGTGATTCTATCTCAATAACCTTGAGCTATGTGTACTCTAATATTTATGTTATGTTTAGTCTACACTTTCAAAAGAGTGTGATAGTTCCATATTTTAAATATTTTTTGGTACTGCACACTTGCTGGCTTATTGCACCAACTAGTTGACTAATTCATTAGTTATGTCACTAGTCGATATGTTGGATCTATGTTGACTATTCGTCAATCACATGACTTTAGTTGCACTTGTTCTATAGATGGTGATAGCAGATGGAGAATTCCTGTCCACAAACTGTGTCCCAGTGTAATTCGATTTCAAGGTCTCTGACAATACAAGCAGCATGAACAGCGTTGAACAGCAAAGACCACTGTGCGCCTTATGGGAAGTAATTTACAGTACACACAAGGTAAATATTGACCTGCCCTACTGTAACACTTTTTTTTTTTTTTTCAAACGGGGGGACAAATCAAAATAATTTTTTATTGTAATTAACAGCATGCATCATGTCGCTCAGAATGTTCCTTTAAGTAAGTGGTTGAAAAGCTTGTTTATAGAATTTGTGCATAGAACTCACAGCAATTTCCCTGCAGGCAGACATGGATATCCCAGTGCCTTCTATTTGTTTCAGTGCATACTCCTTCTCGTCATTCCTAAAAACACACAAACACAACATACTTAACATGTAGGCACCTACAGTACACTATTCTATAGAGTATTGCCACAAAAATCAATACATATATAAATAATTAACTAAATAACTGTTAATTATAATCAAATTAACTATAAATGACTTGAGAGACTCCACAAGGCCTGGTGACATTTCTGGTAAGGGAACCTAGTAAGCAACGATGCGCTCAGGTTTTTACGATGCATTCTGGGAATTAAAATCCTGTTCATGGAAGGTTTGCAGGTGTCCTTTTCCATTTCTTTACTGGATTCCTTTTTGGATCCTGCACCCGATTATTTATTGTCTTGGATGTGCATTCTTTTCTGTACTTTTTGGCATTATATGTACATTGACCAGAATTTTTGGCATTATATGTACATTGACCAGAGTATGCTTCATGTGAGAACAGGACTGATTGTTGAACTCAACTGCAAAATGGGCTGCTGTGAACTGTAAGCTTAAGGTTCTTTATTTTATTTGTATTTTCTCTCCAATTTGGAATGCCCAATTCCCAATACACTCTTAGTCCTCGTGGTGGCGTAGTGACTGGTGGCGGATGGTGGAGACCGTCAATCCATGCATCTTATCACTTATCGCATGTTACCACGGAGACATAGCGCATGTGGAGGCTTCACGCCATCCACCGTGGCATCCACGCACAACTCACCTAGCGCCCCATCGAGAGCGAAACACATTATAGCGACCACGAGGAGATTACCTCATGTGACTCTACCCTCCCTAGCAACCGGGCCAATCTGGTAGCTTAGGAGACCTGGCTGGAGTCACTCAGCATGCGCTGGGATTCAAACTCGCAACTCCAGGGGTGGTAGTCAGCATCTTTACTCATTGAGTTACCCATGCCCCCTTTTGTCTAGTTGAGGCCTACCATTTTAGCACTTGTTCATCAAATCAAATGTAAATACTTGTAAATAATACAAATTATACTTGTTAACAACAAACATATATACATATACATATACATATACATATACATATACATACATAGATACACACCGATCAGCAACAACATTAAAACCACCTGCCTAATATTGTGTTGTTCCCCCTTGTGCAGCCAAAACAGCACCAACCTGCATCTCAGAACAGCATTCAGAGATGATATTCTTCTCACCACAATTATACAGAGTGGTTATCTGAGTTACCGTAGACTTTGTCAGTTTGAACCTGGTTATTCTCTGTTGACCTGTCTCATCAACAAGGTGTTTCCATCTGCAGAACTGCCGCTCACTGGATGTTTTTTGTTTTTGGCACCGTTCAGAGTAAATTCTAGAGACTGTTATGTGTGAAAACCCAGGAGATCAGCCGTTACAGAAATCCTCAAACCAGCCCATCTGGCAACAACAATCATGCCATGGTCCAACATTTTTTTCCCATTTTGATGGTTGATGTGAACATTAACTGAAGCTCCTGACCCGTATTTGCATGATTTTATGCACTGCACTGCTGCCACACAATTGGCTGATTAGATAATCGCATGGATGATTATTGGTGCCAGATGGGCTGGCTTGAGTATTTCCCTAACTGCAGATCTCCTGCGAATTTCACACACAACAGTTTCTAGGATTTACTCCAAATGGTACCAAAAACATCCAGTGAGTGGCAGTTCTGCAGATGGAAATGCCTTGTTGATGAGAGAGGTCAACAGAGATTGGCCAGACTGGTTTGAACCGACAAAGTCTACGGTAACTCAGATAACTGCTCTACAATTGTGATGAGATGAATAGCTATTCTGAGATGCAGGTTGCAGCTGTTTTGGCGGCACAAGGTGGACCTACACAAAATTAGGCTTGTGATTTTAATATTGTGGCTGATTGGTGTGTGTATGTATATATATATATATATATATATATATATATATATATATATATATATATATATATATATATATATATATATATATATATATATATATATATATATACTCACTGAGCATCTATTTCGAACACTATGGTCCTAATAAAGTGCCTGACCTGATCTTCTTTTGTTGTAGCCCATTCCCCTCAAGGGTTGACATGTTGTGCATTCCAAGATGCTATTCTGTTCACTACAATTGTACAGAGGGGCTATCTGAGTTACCGTTACATTCTGTCAGCTCGAACCCCTTACAAAAAATGTAAACTACCTTCAAACTTGCTGCTTGCTATTTTCACATGCAAATGAGCTTCAATTCAGTGAGAACTATATACAAACGTTTCAAAGAGAGGCCTTAATTTTTATTTTGTAACTGATTACGTTTTGATTAAAAAACAAATGAAATCCCTTTATTTTCACTCAGCCATATACACAAGCGCAACAGTGGGTGAAAGTTTTGGGTGCGGTTCCAAGCAACACAGCAGTATGACAATTACTATAAACATCTGATTTACACATAACACAGTTTACACATCTTGTTACACAACACAATAATATACAATATACCGTATACACAAAATAAGAAGACTGTATACAATAATAATATACATCGTAAGTGGAAATAAATGTGAAGAGTTGTGTTGACATTCTGCTGTCGGTTAATAGTCAGTGTGTTGTTAAGAGAAGTATAATGTGTGAGTCCAGTCTGAGTCTAATACAGTGCGGTGCTGATATATGTATCATGATTGCTTGGGGGAAGAAGCTGTCAAGAAGTAGGCTGGTGCAGGTCACGATGCTGCGATACCGCCTGCCTGATGGTAGCAGTGAGAGCAGCTCATGGCTTGGGTGGCTGGAGTCTCTGATGATCCTCCAGGCTTTTTTTCCCCACACACTGCCTGTTATATATGTCCTAGAGCAGGAGTGGGGAACATCAGGGCTCAGGGCTGTATAAGGCCCGCAAGACCATTTTACCTGGCCCGCGAAGCCATTTGAGAAATAATTTGAAAAGCAAATAAATGGCCTTGATTCAACTAACCTGAAATCAAAATTCCTTTCAAATAATGTTTCAAATAATTTTAAATGATAACAACACAAAATATTGTATAATAGACAAATCTTTTTGGTGTGTAAGTGTGTAATGGAATGCGTAAATTAATTTCAACCCACAATCAGAAATTGCAAGCAATTATGGCCTGCAAATAATTTTGTAAATACTCAAATGGCCCTTAATGGTAAAAAGGTTCCCCACCCCTGTCCTAGAGGGAAGAAAGCTCACCTCCTATGATGTGTCTGGCAGTTCGCACCACCCTTTGCAGGGCTTTGCAGCTGAGGGCGGTGCTGTTGCCATACCAGGCAGTGATGCAGCCAGTCAGGATGCTCTCTACAGTGCTGGATTAGAATCATGTGAGGATGTGGTGGTTCATTCCAAACTTCCTCAGCCATCTCAGTAAGAAGACTCACTGGTGAGCCATCTTCACAACGGCCTCACTGTGGACGGACCACGTGAGTTCCTCAGTGATGTGGACAGAGGAACTTGAAGCTGCTGACTCTCCCCACCTGTGCTCCATTGATGGTGATGGGTCTGTGTTCTGTGTCTTTTCTCCTGAAGTCCACCACAAGCTCCTTGGTCTTACTGATATTGTCAGAGTGTGCACCTCCTCTCTGTAGGCTGACGAGACCTACCATAGTCATATCATCAGCAGACTTAATGATGGCATTGGAGCTATGTGTTACCACACAGTCATGTGTGTACAGGGAATACAGAAGTGGGCTGAGAACACAGCCCTGCGGGGCTCCAGTGTTGAGGGTCTGATGAGATGTTCCTGCCCACCCATTCTAACCACCTGGCGTCTGCTTGACAGGAAGTCCAGGATACAGCTACACAACAAGCTGTTTAAGCCCAGAGCCCGTAGTTTCACATCAAGCATGGAGGTCACTATGGTGTTGAATGCTGAGCTGTAGTCTACAAACAGCATTCTCATATATGTGTTCCTTTTTTCCAAGTGGGATAGAGCAGTGTGTAGTGTAGATGCAATAGCATCATCAGTATCAGTGGAGCAGTTGTTGTGGTAAGCAGACTCAGTGAGTCCAGTGAGGCAGACAGCACAGAGCAGATGTACTCTCTGATTAGCCTCTGAAAGCATTTGCTGATGATGGGGGCCAGAGCAAAAGGACGCCAGTCATTTTAAGCAAGTTATTTTGGATTGCTTTGTCACAGGCACAGTGGTGGACATTTTAAAGAATGTGGGGACCACAGACAAGGAGAGGGAAAGCTTAAAAATGTCCATGGTTCCAGCAGTACATTGATATCAACAGAGATTTCTCATAGCAACCAAACTGATAAACGATGCTGCAATGCAAGTGTTTGTTCTTGAGGTTTACGATAATCAAAGGGGAGTATAATTTACAGTGTTTTGAACACCTGTCTCTGCCAAAGTTTGCTAAACAATTTTATTATCATGTAATGAAAAAGTCAATGTTTATCGACTCTGTAAATCTCTATGGGTGCTGACATGTTTGCATGATGTCACACGTCCTGCATCATGGTGAAATCAGAGTTGAAGTAATTAATTCAAGTAAAAATTTACAAAATAACCAAAATGCCCATCCCTTCCTATGACCCATGCCATTTGGTAAGAAACATGGAGTGGCTTGGATTTCCTAGTGCTCTGCTTTGGCTAGCACTTCAGTATGGTTGCATTGTGACTGTGGGCCAGACACTGGGCAGTCCTTTCTTACCACCAGGACCAGTACTGGAAGACTGTCGACCCCTCCAGCCCTTACGATGCACTATACCTTGGGTGTTATCAGTTCTATCTAAACTGTGGGGTATATATTCATGTCTCCATGAATGCAAGAAACCATGATAGGGGGTCATTCCTGTCCCTGTGCAAATTAAGGTCTGACAAGGGTAACCATACTACCTGAATCTAGCAGTGCCTCAGTGTCCTGGTTTCCCATTCTTACTGGGATGCGGGGGAGTTGACATCCCCTGGTGGGGTGATGGGTGCTGGCTGCCGAGCCTGGGTAACTGAAGAGGACAGCAAAGATACATCTACATTTTGCTTCAGAGACCACCCTCTTTCACCACTTGAAATTGGGCCAATTCTAGGAGGATCACTTTGATTTGTTTCTTGAACATGTGTAAGTCACGCGTTGGCATCAGCAGGCAAGGAACGGATACAGCAGTCTAGCGCCACTCTTTGTACAGCTGTGGGCCTTCCCCCATAACTGACCAGGCTTTTGTGAGTCACGTCAGAATGCCAATCTGGTGTCTCACTGGCTGGTTTTGGTTAAAACCACAAGAATCGAATCATTGAGCTCGGGCTGGGAGGCTGTGCCCATAGTCCGCAGTAAACTGGGCTTGGACATTACTGGTTGTTACAGCTTCCCTGAGGGCACTTGACTCCTCTGCCTGTTTGGTGTGACTGGTCATCAAAGCAGTAATTGCAGCTTCCAAATTGTGTTTTGCTTGTTTTTTTATTTTGTTGCTTAAATTTAAATGCCCACATTCTCCATCAACTTTGATATCCCAATGCCAGGAGAGGAATCAGACACAGCGGGAGTAGTTGTTTTATTCAGACCAAAACTTGTTAACGACAAAGTGGGGAGGGGGATAGAAGCTGAACAAAAGTATTTCCTGAACCATGGTATCCGTTAAAATGTAATCCTCAGTGACTGTCCAACGTCTGGGTCACCTTTGGGGAGAGGGGGAAGAGACAAAGAGAAACAGGATGTTTAAAAAAGTGTGCACTGGGTTCAAAAGGGTTTTACACTGAGCTGCCTGTTTCACTCTGTAATAGACATCCAGCTTCCGCACATGATCCTGTTGAAGCTTCTCACAGGACTAACCACCTCTCCAGTGATACTGAGCTCAAGTTTTTATGATGATCTCCATTAGCCCATCATTGGCCTCAGCAGTGGGCAGTGCCAGGTTTGGAGGGAGAGCAGGTGGAAGTACTCCTGGTTAATCACTTTTCCTAGCCGGAACCTTCTCCTGCCCATTGGCTCCTCCTACCAGCACTGCGGTGCCACAGCATATATGAACTCCAGCACATTTGAACTTGATCATAAAAAAACATATGAGCTCCTGCACATATGAACTCCTGCATATACAAACTCCGGCACAGATCAACATATGAACTCCTGCACATATGAACATATGAACTCCTGTACATAAAAACTCTGGGCACAGATCAACATATGAACTCCCGAACAAATGAATTTTTGCATATATGAACTCCTGCACAAATTAACATACAAACTCCTGCATATATGAACATATGAACTCTCGCTCATTTGAACTTTAACATATAAAATCCTGCACAAATTAACCTATGAACTCCTGCACATATGAACTCCTGAAAAAAATATCAAATAAATCCTTACACATATGAACTCCTGCACATATAAACATATGAAGTTCTCCACATATAAACTCGTGAACATATGAACTCCTGAACAAATATATTTTTGCACATATGAACTCCTGCACAAATGAACATGTGACTCCTGCACAAACTAACATATGAACTCTCGCTCATTTGAACTTTAACATATGAACTCCTGCACATGTGATTTCTTGCTAGACTACTGATTTGTAATAATTGACTAGTCAAGCTCATTAGTCAATTTGACTAGCGGTGGCATCATTCCACCTATATGTGGTAAGGCATTAGATATCCAGCTAGACTGCCTGAGGTATTTTAGATTGGCATGGAAATGTGCATGGTTGTTTGACACATGCAAGGGCATAGATTTGGCTTGAACATTGGGGGGTTGCAGCGTGAAGTATTTACACGTTTCCACTGATCATGGTATAAATATGGGGGGGGGGGGGTTGTTCTTGCTTGTTTTGATTATGGGGGGTCCCCGGAATCTATGCCCTTGCCTGAGGGCAGAATAATGTGAGAACGTCTGAGGGTTGTTTTGTATGTGAACGGCTCGGATTGGATGCAATAAACATCAACCATACGTTATGTCCTCGTAAGCACCTTTTTATGAAGTGTGCCACAACAGGTAGGCGTACTTCAAGCTGTAACGTAACTAAATGTTAACATAAGTGTCAAAATATTATCTTAGCCTTGACTATATGCAGCTGCAGATCGTTCCCCGTCCTCCTGCAGGTGCTTGTTTGAATGGTTTCAGTCGGCCACGGGATCTAACGTGCAGAATACAATGGGGATGCATTCCGTCAGTTTATCGGACTCTTTTTTTCTAACTGTCACAGAAACGTGTTCTTGAAGGAGCCAAAAGCATCTAGGTCAGCATAACACTAGTATTTACATATAATGCACGTTACCGTAGAATGTGTCTCAAGTTTAGTAGAGTAGCCAATGAATGTTGTTATCATTATCAGTGTTGACACAATGATATGCGCTGTGCAATACAGATACGGAGAATGCGCAAGACTGTTGTAGAAACGATGATGCGTTGCGTTGTTGAGCAGAGGGACGCAGTTCACAAACACCAGTTCTAAAATGCATTCTGCGTGTGCGTCTTTTAATGGGAGTTTGACAGAACATCACAGCCTATATACTAGTCTGTACAACTCTCAACAAATGAAAATTTGAACTCCTGCACATACAGTATAAACTTGTGCACAAATGAACTCCTGCGTACAGCATCTTAAACATCCAAAAACACAAACTCTTGCACACATGTAGTCCTGTAAATACGAAAACATGAACATTTGCACTACTGCACAAATAAACATATAAACTCATGCGCATATGAGCATCTAGTGCGTACGCTACAAACGAGAACACAGTCTCCTGCACATATGAACATGTGAACTCCTGCACAACATTAGCACGTCGTGTTGGTTTGGGGGAGGACCGTTTGAAGTGCGTACATGAAAACAAAAACAATAGCACAGGGTTCAGATCACAGCAATTCCCCCGTTACATGTTCATCCTGCACACACAGTAACAGCAGAAGCGCGTAAAACGCGTCAATCAAACGCGTGTCTCTTACCCGTCTTTACGCTTCGCTTTATAAACATGCCCGTACGTGCCGCGTCCCACTTTACAACCTTCATATTCAAACAGATCTTCCACTCTCTCCCTCTCGGCGGCGAGCTTCGTTTTGAAGTCGTAGTCCATTTTAACCCATAAATATTTCTTAATTTACGATCAAATAAAATATTAATTATTACATGCATTAATTAAATGATCCGATCGTTTTATTACCCCACCATTTCCTTGTTTGGGATTTTTGGTCGGCTCTGCTAATGGTCACGTGTTCTATGATGTACATTTATTGTTGCGCATAGCCTTCTGGGAACTGTACTCCATCTAGATCACTTCACTGGTACGACGTATGTAAAACTACAACTCGCAAATCGCGGGATAATAATGTAAAACATACCATTTTTTTTTTAATACAGAGTTTGATCAGTTTCATCCGTTTCACAAAGCTGATCTAAAAAGTTTGTTTTGAACATAGAGGTTGAATCTCATTTAGTATAGCATGCATGCAGGCACCCATCTTTATATGGTCTAATAATATAATGCAGACTGAAATGTATTCAGTTTAGTCTGGCATTTGTGTTTCATTCGAATATAATGAACATTGTGTATAACATATCTTATTTTTCCTTATGGAATGGAAGCACTTTAAAAAAAAAAACTTGGTTCAGCTTTATAGAAACGCAGATGTTTATTCGTCTATAAATGGGCATATACAGCTGCGAAATCATACCTTACGCAACATCGTATGGGCGTTTCTTGGTCGCGATTGGCTAAAAGCAGGATGACGTAGCCTAGTAGATAATAAAACTCTGCGCAGCCCGCATTCTGCGCTTACACAGTATGGCCGGCGATATTAGCTAGCACTTGCTTACGGTATTCTCTGTAAAAGGGGAAGACGGCAAAAATAACAAGGCAACTACATCTGGACTGCTCAAGGACTGTAACTAAGCTAATAAATTATAACTAACCATAAAGGACTAATTAATTGCGAATCCATCCGACGCTTTAATTTCTGTTGTTGGAGTCTGTTTGTCTCACGATGGAAGAGAACAGTGCACACTTCTTCGAGGGGACCGAGAAGCTGTTGGAGGTATGGTTCTCCCGACAAGATGAAACCAAAGGAACCGGGGATCTGCGCACTATTCCCAGGTGAGCCAATCCGTCCAAACTGTAGATAGGCGCTGGGACTAGGCTTAAGCAAAACCAGAGCCATTTTTTTTGTATCTGCCATATAAATTATGACAGTGGTATTATTTATGCCACACTCATAGTTTTTGAGTGAATTCATGAAAATGAATGAGTGACATGTGGCTCTGGCGGTGACACCCGTTGCGTGTTCGGCAGTTCGGGCCATTTTAGACACCATCCCCCTTTTCACTCATTCATTTGAGCTGTCAGGACTTGAGCTGATCTTTTAGCCCTCAGCGTGCATTTTATTCTGTAAATTGCCTGTGCGTGCTTAATTTATTCCAAGTAACATGGAATAATGCATTCATAACGACTTGAGTTAAGTTTCAAAGACATAATTTACTCTAATGTTATTTTTAACAGCAGTCTGATTTCGTCCGCGTCTCTCGGTGGTGTTGTTCAATATTTGGCTCATTTAGATCAGCTCGGCTTCTGTCTGAATAAGTTATTGACGAGTTATAGCATGACTGTGGCTACGGCTAGCTGCTATGGCGCCTCATCCAAAACTGGAGTGATTTTCTTTTTGATTTTGGTTTGCCTTTTGTTTTTGCCCACTAGAAATAGTGCTCCTAATAAATAATGACTTTCCGCAACGCTGTAACTGGTCTTCAGTGCTAATAGTTTCAAACGGGCCTCACGGACTTCACATTTTTGTCGCGGTTATGTTTAGTCATTATTCGCATGTGTTCGTGTAACGGGTCTATTTTTGGGAAGTATCATGGCGGTTTATCCTGCGCCGCAGCGTCCATGTGAAAGTCACGCGTCGGCGTCACACGTCGCTAGCTCCGCCCGCGACCCGTGATTGGTCGGGATTTCCTGGGCTCTCATTGGTCGTTATGATGTGCGCATAGCTGGACAGCTGCAGAGGAATAAGTGCGTGACATGCGCTGCTGCTCATGGAGATTAATTTGCTGCGAGCTGCTGAGTCAATACACACAGACAGGGCCGTAGCAAGTGGGGTGAAAGGTGGTAACGATTCTAGACGCCCAAAGGTACAGGGGACCCCACAACAAATTCGAAACTGTATTTTTTTTAATAGGAACAGGGCCCAGAGCAATGTACATTAAGGGGGCCCAGATTACCTTGCTACAGACCTGCACACGGAAAACAACTTTTTCATGTGAAAATACACAGTGAGTCCATTATTACGTCCAAAAAAAATTATAATCATATAAGTGTTGTTGAAAATTCAAAAGGATGAACTTGTCTTGCACTTATAAAGTAGAGGTCGATTGGTTTCGTCATCGGTTATAACAATCCATATGAAGAAAGGAGGGTATCAAGCGGACGTTGTTATTGTATGAAACTGACCATATGGAATTGTCCAAACGTCAGCCATGTAATCTAATATATATATATATATATATATATATATATATATATATATTATTAGAATGTTGTTATACCTATTGGTCAACCGATATTGGTTTTCGATGCCTGATTACAGGGCGTCTAATGACCAATATAATAGAATTTCTTCGACAGCAAACGAGTACACAAAATATCTGAAATTAAACTAACAATTTATTTAAATATTAAAAAATGTAGGCTACATTATTCATCGACTAGATATCTGAAGGTTTTGGAACTGACACAAGGGGAAACTGAAACATCTGTTAATCATCCAAGCTTGCGGTTATAGGGCTGATTTAGATCATCTCAAAATGTCCAAATACTGGCTGATTAACTTTCTCGGGTGATAAATCTGTCTGTAGGTCAGTGATGTGATACTTATTTTGTTGTTGTTGTACAGATATATTAAATGGTTTATAAATACATCACACATAGGGCTGTTTTTTTGTTTGTTTTTCTTTTTTTCTTCGATTTTTAACAATTAATTAAAATTTACTTTTGATAGGATTTGCAAAAAACAAAAACGAGCAAACACTGTAGTAGATACGATGGCATTCCATGAAATGCTGAATAAGAAAGGGATCATTTTTTTTCGTATCGATTGGCTTGACCGCCCCCAGTTTGATAAACAGAACATGTGTGTGCTCCAATTGAACGTAAAATAGGTTCACATTTCACAACATGGAGACTGATTTTTAAGCCAGTAATATTTTCAGTTCTGGCATCGATGTTGTGCGCATGTTGATGAATAAAGTGGTCTTCTTTTTTCTTTTCCCATAATAAAGCATTAATTACATGACCGTTACAGATACTTTATATCAAATCCTATGGATAGGCTATAAATGGGAAAATCAAACATCCACCACTCTTCCTTTTACCATGATGATTCAGATAGATCGCTAATTAATGCTTTGTTCTCTGACATTTTTCACGAGTACTGCATCTACGTATAGCCAACATTTGGGAAGTGATAATTTTAACAAACTTTGTAAGTTGAATTGTAATGAAGATAATTTTTTATCTCATTGCTGCGCTTCTCAGCATGTACTGCACTCACTAGAGGGTGCCGCGTGCATCCTACTCTGATTCCCAGGAGGCAGGTAAGACTGGCCGGTGGGAGGACAGCTGAAAGGGCAACACCTTAAGGGGGGGGGGGCGGTGTGTAAATCGGAGGAGGGCATGGCCGGGTCATAACGATGGATGCTGGGGGAGAGATAAAGAATGATGCCGGGCGATGGCATTGGACCCCTCAGCTGTCCCTTTCAGTTGCCCAGCGCCACCGGATCGAGCACTCCCTCGGCATCAGGATCCTCAGTCAGTGGCGAAGACTCCTTTCTCCAAATTCCTGGTTTCATTACCAAAGTAACAAATTTGGTTCTTAAGGTAGAAAGGAGCAGAGTTTCCGCTAGAAAAAAATGGTGCCGGTCAAAGTGACCGGCAGAGGTTTCGTTTTACGGACATTTTGATGATATGCCGGTCAAATATATCGCCTCTTAATTAGTCAAGTTGAGGAAAACTGGAGGCAGTCTATGTAACTTAAAAAATGACATAATCAGGCCGTATAGAATGCAACATATTATTATTAGCTTAACTTTCAAATAGACGAAAAAAAACATGAACGTCCGATTGGCGTCAATCAACGGCAATTGTTTTTTACTGTGGTTTCACACACATTCACTTTTTGAAACATTGAGGCACGGATGTACCTAATACAAATAAATAAAACATCTCCAGTTAACTAGCAGATCATTCATTTAGTCCGTTATTAAATAAGAGATCTAGCGCTAAAATCTGTTGTTTTTGAAATCAAGCTGAGCGCTCGTGTCCGCTGCTATCAGTTGCATGGACGACGCGCTGCGCGAGTTGCGCAATCTTCACTAGGACGCGCGTTTCAATCTATCGCCGTTGCGGAGACTCTCTATTAATTCGGTGAAATCACAAAATAAAATGCACACAAACGTGTCCCTGCTTGATATAGACTGTAACCATGCACTGATGAACATAGGCTATTCAGTTTTGATGATAGAGAAAAAAAACTGCACGAATGCACGGATTAGAAGCACTGATCTATCTATAATGAGATGTTCCTGATTCACCATCGTCTGGCCTCTGAAAAAAGCTTTTAAAGCTAGTCTGCCTGCGCCTGGCCATATTTGAAACGTCTCACTCAATCGTTCGTTGTTTAGGTCTATATTGCAGCCGTTTTAGGCGTGCACTTTATTTGAAATGCAGCATGCGATGTTGTTTCATAACTTTCAAACGATAGAGCCTGTTCCTTTATAACATAGCAAGAGATCGGTGTATTTTTGCTTTATACATTTTAGGCTTATTCTCAAATTCAGATTGTGTTATGGGGACGGGATTATTAGGCAATTTTAATCGGACAATTTGACCGGAGAGATTTAATTTTGTCGGACATTTAATTTTTTTACCGGCCAATGTCCGGTAATTACCGGACAACGGAAACCCTGGAAAGGAGGAAGCGGTGACCGGGTGAACAATCCACGTCAGACGTTTAATAAACACTTTTCGGTGTTTAACAAAAGCTTGCTTTTCAGCATTCCATTCAATACACGCACTGCTTTTCAGCAGACATGTTCAACATAAAGACACTGTGGTGGAAATTCAACTGTAAAATGAATCAGGCCACTCCAGTGGTAAAGCTTGAGCAAAGAAAATCTTTAGTTTTACTCACAAGCCGGGTAGCCCTCCTACTACCAAGGTATACCTCAGAGAGCTACGAAGGTTGGTTCCAAAATACAGAATATTTATCCAACACAATCATGCATATTTATCACAAAGAATCAACTAAGGGGGCTTTCACACTAGCACTTTTGGTGCGCACCCCGGTTCGAATGACGTCAGAGTTCGGTTCGTTTGGATGATGTGAACGCTGTCTTCCGAACTCGGGTGCGCACCCGCGAACCGTACTCTGGTCCGCTTAAAAAGGTGGTCTGGGGTACGGTTCATGTGAACTCCAGTACGGTTCGCTGCTGATATGAACGCAATCGAACCAAACCACGGAAGTGAACCACTATTGATGATGTATAATGTGGTCGTCAGTCTCACACGCGTCACTTTCAAAATGAGCGGAAAGAGTTTACTTTCGTGCGTGCACGTGTGTGTGTGTATACACTTACCTTGACGAAAAGCGGGATTGACGCACACGCACTGCAAGCAGAGAGATGATTTCTGCTTGCCTTCGCAAAAATTGTCTTCGGCGGACAGCCCGCTGTCTTTTGAACGATTTCAGTATTTTTGCGGCAGAGAGACGCAAGTGTGTTTCTGTATCTTGATGTTGAAAACAAAACCAAAGGTTAAAAAAAAGAAGAACAAATGTGAACCGAGCAAGTCTATTCATTGAATTTTGACGCCTTTTCATTTCGCGGTTATCAAGCAACACGATTACGCACCAGCTGCAGCTTGATGACGCAAGCGTACCGCGGTTCGGATACAAATATATAATGTGAACACAGTCCATCGGGGGCAGGGGGGAGGGGGGAGCAATCGAACTCAGGTTCGGAACAGGCAATCGAACCAAGTGTGAAAGCCCCCTAAATGATTGGCTAAATATAAAAAGTAATTACCATAGAACCTCCTATCTTCACATTACAAGGACACTAGTCTTCCTCAGCACATTCCATAATAATAATGTTTTTCACTCTTCGGCTGTGTCCTCTGATAAGACCGTTTTCTGCCTCCCTTTTCCTCTGACCCTGGCAGAGATGGCCATACAAAGTAACTTCAGTTGACTTTTGCTACACAAAGAGAAACTTTTTATCTAAGCATTTGAACATGTTTGGCTCATTTACAGAAAGCAATTTACAGTTATTAAAAACAGAAAAGAAACCAAGCATAATGAGGATTAATAAAATTAACATTTCCACAATACACACATAGACTGCTTTGTGCATCTCTCGAACTACAGCTCTGGCTCCTCTTTATACCTCTCGGCTGATTCAGCACTGGGTGTCTATCGTTACGGCCCAGCCATGCCCTCCTCCTTGTCACACATATTATTTTAATAAGAAACTTCATATAATATCAGTAAGTAATTATTTTTTTTTTAAGGTTACTCAAGGTTCAATACTCCGCCTCAGTTTATGGAAAAACATAATGGTTCAGGTTTGAGGGCTGATAAATCACTAAAATATGAATGGGTGAGGGCATTATTGTTACTATCTCTGTAGTTTCCTGGTCTGCTGAATTGTTTCTGAACTGAAAGCTGATCTATTTGGTTTCTTGGGGTTGGGCCATGAGAATGAAAGAAGAGTGGTATTAGTTTATTTCCAGGAAAACGTTACCTCACAGAGACACGAGAAAGTGGATCATTAGAGTCTGAGCTTAACCAATAGCCAACTAAGTCCAGGGGGTCATGTTTCTGCCCCTCCTCTCCTGACAGCATGAGGAAGCACTTTACAATACTCGCACCAAACCACTTTTATTATTTAAAGCTGAAGTGTGTAATTTCTCTGCCACTAGCATCTCCAAACAGAATTGCAAAGATAATTAACTTATTCCTGAAAACTCCCCCATCTTCTATTGGTTACAAACAGATAGCCCCACCCCAAACTCCAACTATTGCACACCCCCATTACATTCCAATCTTATGTGACTGACTTTCTTCTTTGGAACCAAATTGGTTTACATGCATACTGTGGCACTTTTCCACTGGACGTTACGGTTCTACTCGCTTTTCTTTTCCACTGCTGTTTATGCCCCTCACCGTGGGTGTGATTATAGGCTGATCGTAATAGTTACACCGTCTCTACTGCCGTGACATCATAAACGTGACAATAAACAAAAACATGACTGTTAGCTACTAGCTGATTGTGCTGCATTAAGCAGTTGTTGCATGGTGATTTTACACAATTGTTAACAGTTAAATTTGCCTGGTTGTTTTAGAAGCAAGCTTCCAGTAGCTGGTCAACTAAATAAAGTGAAGCTCTCAAGCAGGGTGTAGAGTTAACGTACCAACCTCCATCATAGACTCAAGCCATGGCTGAGTCCAGGGCACTCTCCCTCCCATTGCTCTGCGGTCTAGATAGCATCCATTTGGTCAAATCACTTCCACTTTTCCTTGATTGTTCTGTAGTCACTTAAGTTTTTTTTTAGTTTTCCCTACACTGTTTGTCCGGCTAAACAGGTGAGACACTTCCTGAAAGACTTTTTCATTTGTCGCTAATGAGAGGAACATCTGTACCTCGTTTATTGACCATGGCGTGATTTTGCAACAGCCATTTCTTTTTACAATTCAAAAGTCACGTGAACAAATGATACTGCTATCGCTGTAGCTAACTTTAAAACTAGCGGTTTGATCAACCGAGGTGTTACTAAAAAAAGTACCAGGTACTATCCACAGTGGAAAACCCCCAAAAAGCTAGCAGAGTCGAGTTGTACCATGCAGTGGAAAAGCCCCACTAGAGGTCTACTGATAGTGGGTTTTGCCGATATCGATAACGAAGATGGGAAAATGACCCGATAGCTGAATAATTGGCCAAGTTTTTAAAATGTATTATATGAATGAAAACTTTCCACTCAATGTTAAATGGTGCTGAACCTTCGTATCACTTTCAATGGCAATACTTTACACATTTCTCCCACATTGGTACCTTCCTTAAAGCTTTTGTCATCTGAAATAATTGAAAATAATACAATTTAAATATTACAAGTCAAATGTGTTTGTAAGGCAGCTTTATGTTACTGCTGAACAACAAAGTCAAATAGTGAATGTATGCTTCATCACTACTGACAATATTTATTTTATTTTGTCATATCATATCTAGCAGACGACATGCTGTGTTCTAAAATTAAACAATTTTATGTTCTACAAAGTTATGTGCTCAGCGTCAAGGAGCGCACATTTTTCTGACTTTATTTGAATGTAACACAGCATAACTGTGTGTGTGTGTCGCAGCCTTGTGGTCTCTCAATGTTATTACACCAGAGTGTTAAACCGAGGCCAACTGAGTGTGTGTGTGTGTGTGTGTGTGTGTCGCCTTGTGGTCTCTCAATGTTATTACGCCAGAGTGTTACACCAAGGCCAACTGAGTGAATTTGAAAGCACGCCAATTTTGTTCTAATTTAAATGTCGACTAATTATCATATATCGATGCCTCAAAAATATATCGATAAAATAATGTGCCGCTCAATAATCGATATATTGATTTTTTTTTTTATGACATCCCTAATTATCAGTAAAATACTCAAGTTTTGTTCCTCACACAAAGCTATAATATAATTTCCGAAGACCTTGAATGTAGCCCACGACTCAAGTTGTATATTCAGTAATGCATTTGATCATGTCATGCGTGTTGACTGGATCAGTCATTTCACATGTGAATGGCTTGTCTTAATCACTTGTTAAGTACCTTAATGTCATTACGATTGATTCATCTTGGAGCTTTTACCTTTGACAATATTGCAACATGGTACAACTGACTGTACATTATATCTTACAAATTGGGCTGTTAATTGATTAAAGTGTTTAATCAAATTAATAACATAACATGCCTATAAATTAATCATATAAAGAAATATGTATGCAGCATTTTTGGGATGCTGTGTCAATTTAAACGTAGTTTGAAACTTGGAAAAACACTACTTGAGATCCCTGCATTCGGAATTGTACTCCGTCCAGCTGTGTTTGAATGCATGAACGCTCATCTTGTGTTGTCGGTAGTGTGGAGCAAGCCTGAGTTTAGGTTTGTTGTCTGTGCAGCTGTGCGTTGTCTTTACAGATGTAGTTTCACTGCTGAAAACAGGTGGTACTTAAATCTTAAAAATTGCTCTGATGGTAGTATGGCTGGGTGATAGGACGATGACATTAGATATCAACAATGTCTTTGCAAATCTCCCTATATTGATTTCGACTCTCATTGACAGACGATGATCGACAATATCAGTAAATGGCAAAACCATGGATCTGGGAAGTTGCCAGATATATTAAACGGTAGACCAGGGTGTGAGATTTGCACCCGCCAAATGCGACGAGGCTGAATCCAGCTCCTTATTTGCAAGCTCCTTGTCCAAATGCAGGTATTTCATGATCGGGTAAGTTTGCTCATCTACCCGCAACAGTGTTTGGTGACCTGTAAGACGTCTTTTAGTAATGCATGACAAGAAATGCTGTTAAACACAAAGGCATGCACATACGGTTGAAGAAAAACACTTTATTATATTTTTAAGAACAGACTAATAAAAGCCGTCAATGCCCATGACTGATGCGCTGTTTGTTCATAGGCGTGCAGCGGGAGTGTCTCGTGGAACATGTGTTTGTAAAGACTTTTAATTTTCTTATTTGTTTTAAACGTATGAAAACTGTCCACAAGAATAGTGTTATGTATGAGAATTTTTCCAAATGATCTAAGACCATCTCGGGAGGTGGTCGAAGTTTAGTTCACTTTATTTCCACGGAGCAGTTCATGCTTAACATGCATTGTGAATGCAACTCTGCATGTTCACTCAAATATATCTTTGTAATAAAAAAACAAAGATGAAAGTGATTAAATCATAAAATAATACCCCGTTCACCTTGAACCTAAATGTAGTTCTGTTTTCTTTTATTAAGGTAACATTAACTGTATTAACAAAATGCTAAATAAACTCATTAATATTTGAGAACACTCATTTGACCACATTTAACACACAATTAAATTTATTAGGCTTGCACTTTATATAAAAACAGGTGTTTTCTATTTGTTTAAGCTCTGACTAAGTGAAGTAACATACCGTTTTAGCTGTTTTAAAGGTAGAAATTTTTGGGTTGTGTTGAAGGTTCTAAATGTAAGGCTTTATTTTAAAAATAATTATCACTATCGTTACTTTTAGAATTGTCATTTAGTTCTTAATTTTTAGGCTACTAGTAATTTCCCACATGTTGAAAACACATACTTGCGTGATGGGAAATGAGGCCGTTGGGGAAGGGACATTTTTTTAATTGTTTTTAGCACTTTATTTTACTAGTTTTTTTGTTTTGTTAAAAGTGCAATTTGAATTTCGAAATATATTTTTGTTTAAGAGTCAATAAATTAATTTATATTTTTAAAGCAAAATCGATAAAGCAAAAATATTCATTGACTCTAGGCAGGGGGGTTGACAATACAATTGGATATCGCAATATTTTTTAATCAATAAAATATTTGTTACATATTGCCCACCCCTAGATGATAGGAATGTTCCTTATTACGGTTTGGGGCCACAATTAACTCTTTCCCCGCCAGCGTTTTTAAAAAAAAAAGTTGCCAGCCACCGCCAGGATTTTTGACGATTTTCGCTAAATTTTAATGGCCCGCAGAATATTTTCTTCCATGAATATATGAAGATGCTATATATCAAAATGAAGATCTGGGCCTCTGCTTTTAGGCAAAAAAAAAACTATTTTATTTTATCTTCATTTGTTCTTTTTTATTGCGACTTGAACAGAGGTAGGTTTTGTCAAAAAACAACATTTCAGACAAAAAGCTGAGAAAAAGGCATGTTTATGTCTGATATTTTGAGCTTCTCATACTCCACTTCTTCATGTTTGAGACGATCGCAGTCTGTTTCTTTGATCAAAGAGTTGCGTACTCTTTCAAAACATGCGGAGGGGTCTTCCTTACCGTATAACACCTAAAACACGGAAACCCGGAAAATTCCGTGTTTGGCGGGGAAGCGTTTTTTCATAAAACACGGAAAATTCCGTGTTTGGCAGGGAAAGAGTTAATTGAGCACATTTTTTGACTTGTTATTTCTTCGTATAATTAATCACATTTAATTTAGTTTTCTCTTAAAGGAATAGTTCAACCAATCAGAAATTGTCATTGTGTACTCTCCTTTATGTTGTTTCAAACCTGTATGACTTGGTTTCTTCGTTGAACACAAAAGGAGTTAGACAGAATGTTAGCCCCATTTATCATTCACTTTCATTGTATGGAAAAACTTGCGATGATTGTTAAAGGTGACTAAAGCAGGTGTTAAGCAGCATTTTAGTTTCAGTGTTATACAGAAGAAAGCACGTCATATGGGTTTGGAACACATGAGGGTGAGTAAATAATGACACCCCTTTTTTCTTTTTTTTTTTTTCTTTTTCTGTATTATCCCTTTAAAACAAACCGACCATATGAGCGTGTGCCAAACGTTTACATTTTCAGGACACTAGTGCATTTTTAATGGACAAAAACCTAATTCCAGCATGTTGAAATATTATTCAGTATTTGTTTCAGGGATGTAAAAAGTAGCCTGCTTGTAGTGTAGGTGTAAAATAATAAAATCAACTTGCTATATTTTCTAATGACAGTAAATTAGGTTTTAATGTTTCTCTTTCTCTCTGTCATTTTCAGATTTGAGTGGGACAAACTCCTGGAGAATGTGCATTGTTTGATTATAAGTGTGACGAAGACTGACAGACAGGAAGCTTATATACTCAGGTGAGTCATTGAGTCTGTCAGGTTACAGGACAGGTTGTAATTACATTCTTTATCTTTCAGCATGCATCAAACTGCTCCTGCCGTTGCTGTCCCAGTGAGCACCCATAAACACCTTAAAGTCAACATGAAATCAAAATGGACTGGTTTACAAAGAATAGAGTAACAGATACTCAAACACGGAGTATGATTGTTTTGTTTTGACACACAATGTAACTAGTAAGTAATGGGAAAAATAAGCAAAATTGGAGGGGGGTTAAACCAGCCTAAGCTGGTTTGCTGGTATTAGCTGGTCTCCCAGAGTGATCAGACTGGTCTGTTGGGCTTTTTTCAGCTAGTCTCAGCTAACCTTTGGTCAGAAATATTCACTTATGTTAAAGTGTTGCTGGTCTAGTCAAATAATAGCTCAGACAACGCATTGACTTATCAATAATGAAAATGTATAGTTTTGGGGTGTTAACACCGCTAAATATTCCATCAAATCATGATACTTACAGAATCGCAATATAATATAGAATCGACAACTAATATCGTTGTAACATTGAATCGGGAAGTCTGGCAATTCCAAGCCCTATCAAACAGAAGATTGAGTTGACAGCTGACTGTCCTAACAAAATATTGTCAAGGACAGGTAGTGCGTGATAATTTATTAACTTAAGTTTGATAGAACCAAAGACAAAATCAAATGAAACACTACTGTTAGGAACAGTCTAGTGATCATCTCTGATTAATTTCCAAGTGGAAATGTTATGGACAAAACTAATGGCAGCTAATGTTTTGGAACATTTTGTCCCCTGTCTCAAGAATCAGTGCCTGACGTTGAATCAGCAGTGCCTGCATGGACATGTACATGTGTCCTGTCTGCAAGAGGACAACGCTAAGCCTATTATTAATCTGTCAGACCCATACAGAGTTTCAAAGGCAGAATTTAGGTCAAAGCTAATTATTGCAGACTGAAAAAAGCCTGGAATTATTTTAAGATTTTTAATAATTTCCCTGTAATGTAGTGCTCGGCAATAGCTAAAAAATATATCCTAATGAGTTGCAGCTGGTGGGTTTCAAAAGAGGGGAAGCACAGATATTTTTAATTTGAATGTTATTATTTACCGTAATTTCCGGACTATTGAGCGCACCTGAATATAAGCCGCACCTACTGATTTTTAAATAAAATATTATTTTGAACATAAATAAGCCGCACCTGTCTATAAGCCGCAGGTGCCTACCGGTACATTGAAACTAATGAACTTTACTCAGGCTTTAACGAAACACGGCTTGTAACAAAAATAAATAGGCTTTAACGAAACACGGTGTGGCACGGGGGACGTGGTCAAGCGCCCGTCCGGGAGAGAAAAGCGGTAAGGGCGCTTACACCTGAGCTAAATTATGTCTAACACCGGTGTCTAATTTCAGTAAGCATGGGGAGAGCGGCATAAAAAGGCAGCAGCCACAGAGCTGAGAGAGTGACACACGTCAGTCTAGTGTTGGCGCATAGAAGAATTGAGAAACTTTATAAAATTGATTGTAAACATTGCTGTGGCCATTAAAAGCCTTACCTAGAACGTCAAGAGCCCTGCTGAAAACTGTCACACTGGTGCCCGTGTGACAGTTTTCCCAAGAAGGACATGTGAAGCAGGGCACTTGAAATTAGACACCGGTGTTAGACATAATGTAGCGCAGGTGTAAGCGCCCTTACAGCTTTTCTCTCCCGGACGGGCGCTTGACCACGCCCCCGCTGCCACACACGGCTTGTAATAAAACATTTGCAGTAAACAGTAGCCTACCAAGAAAGTCATTGGTCACTATCTTCCTCGTCCTGTGCACTGAATCCACTGAAGTCATCTCCTTCGATGTCGGAGTTAAATAGCCTCAGATTTAGTTGTCTTTTTGCACTGAGTCAATTCCTCACGCTGCTGTTTCCAACGTCTTATCATCGACTCATTAAGACCAAGCTCCCGTGCAGCAGCCAGATCAATCGCCTTCAACTTGAAAGCTGCATCATATGCGTTTCTCCATGTCTTTGCCATGGTGAGGGTGACAAAATTACTACCGTAATCAGAATGATGGGAAGTTTGAGCGCTTCGATTTAATCTAAACAGTAAACAAAAAAAGTTGTTTTGACCTTAACCCGTTCGGCAATTTCATTGGTCTAATGAAAGCTTCACGCCGCCAAAAAACTGAGCACGTCACAGAATGTTTTTTTTAATTTTTTTTTATAAAATTTGAAAGCGGGAAAAATCCATATATTAGCGTCATTGTATAAGCCGCGAGGTTCAAAGCGTGGGAAAAAAGTTGCGGCTTATAGTCCGGAAATTACGGTATTTCATTATTCTCTGATGTTGTTGTTTGTTGGTTTAGTCAGGCAACTTATTCAAGTCAGTTCTCCTATTTAAAATCTTTTTTTTTTTTTTTTTTGCACGAAATTGTCCATTTTGATTTGATTTCTCCTAAATTAAATCAACTACATTAGCAGTCTCTGCCATTTTGCCTCCAAAAGTAGCTATGTTGCCAGTGCTAAAAAATATTAACAAGTGAACTTGCTGAACGAAAATAAAATATCAAAAATACAGAATCTTATTACAATTTTATTTACAACTTTGCCAATGGTAAATGTGATGATTTGTAATCACTAATTTAATTGTTAAATAAACTGCAATCAATTTCTTCTGCACCACCAATCACTCTGCAGTCTGCACCTTCTGAATGACAGCATTTATGTATTAATTTGAAATGCTGCCACTCACGTAGGTCACCATTTCATTGTTTGGCCATTTGTTACATGGCTCAGCCCGTTTGAGAGCTCGACCAATCACCATACAGAGTGTTGTATTCCGTTGCACACTTTATTTTTTACCTTAAATATTGACTAGGGACAAAAATCTGAATTATAGAGAGGTTATATCCAATTTGATAAACATGTCATTGTGCAATTTTATGGGAAGCTGTGCTTCCTGTGTAGTCTTAAAGCAATCGCCACTGATCCTGATGTGTTTTAGCTTTTTTTTTTTATTTTTTTTTTTTTTATTGCATACATTTATGCATTTGCTCTGAAATGAGTGATTTTTATTTTCAATCAAAGCATCCGAGCATCGTTGCATCCAAATAGCCATTATTACCACATGTATTTCAAAAAGTAATATACAGAAAATGTAAGTAATAATTTTTTTTATAAAATGAACACAAGAATTATATTAAATAGATTTTGTTCACCAATATTGCCGTATGTAGCAATGATTTGTATGTATGTATGTATGTATGTATGTATGTATGTATGTATGTATGTATGTATATGAATGTATTTGGCTAAGGTGTATTCAAACTTCTGACTTCAACTTTATATATATATATATATAATTTGCTATATAAGAGTAATTTCAAGTCATCATATTTATTAATGGAATACATGGTTTTGTTAAAAAAAAATAAAATGTGACCAATGTTGAAAAGTTCGAATTTTGTAAAATTTCTATTTTGTAATTTACCAAGTTAGAAGGTCCCCAGTATAATTAACAGCATTAGCTGAGAGAAAGTGTCTTACATTTTATATTCCTAAATACATTATATAAAAAAATAACATTTAAATACACTGTAATTGTTCAATATATTGCCCTGACCTAATGTAATGGAACAGTTGCCTATGTCTGATAAATTATTAGTCTTCTCTTTTTTTGAATTTGCACAGTGAGAGTAGCATGTTTGTCTCCAAGAGACGTTTCATTTTGAAGACATGCGGAACCACCCTCTTACTGCAGGCACTGGTGCCCCTGCTGGAACTGGCCCGCGAGTACTGCGGCTTTGATGCCATTGAGGTACAACACACACACACTCAGGTTAATGTAAAGGGAAGTTAACACAATTTATGGCACATTATCTCATGCCGCAGTTAAAGTTAAACGGTAAAGTTATGAGCAATATGATAACATATACAATGTATATCGTATGAATCGGGCTTCTTAAATGAGTTCAAGTTTTTGCAGTCATACTGAAGATGGTGAGTTTCCATATAACTCTTTAATTTACATGTTATGTCAAAGTTTTGATGTTAAAATAATAAAGATTAATTAATTTGTGTTTTCTGTCTCCAATTAAACTTGCAAATCTCTGATTCAGGATATGTGGCTGTATTTGTATATTTATTTATTTTTCAGAATTTCTTCTACTCTCGTAAAAACTTTATGAAGCCCACCCATCAAGAGTTCCCTCACCGCAACTTCCAGGAGGAAGTTGACTTCCTCAGCCAGATTTTTCCAAGTAGGGTTTCATACACAACTATGACAAGCAGAATTAACTTCAATTTATATGCAGGATATGAATTATAGTTATCAACTATACAATTGTCACTCGTTAAAATGCTCATTCTTGCTATCGGGAAATTACTTGTAGAAAGGGAATGGCTCATAAAAGCTGTAGTTTTTGATATCTGTAACTGCATTTTCACTAGTAGAATTTCATAATGGTCTGTCATTTACTCCTGTTCAAAACATATTTACAGGTATCTAAAATAAATTTTGTACTACTTGGAATTTCAGCGTTGTATTTCTTACTAGTTAAATGATCCATTTTATTAAACAACTGAATTGTAACTTGTGAAAATGCAAATTTTTGATATCTGCACATTTATTTCAACATGATACATATGATATTTCAGATATCTGAAAATAAATGTCAGATATCAATAAATTGGAAAGTAATGTTCAATATCTAAAAAGGTTTTATTGCTAGATATAATCACATTACATATTACAGATCTTAAATTAACATTTCTTCCAGTGAAAACCAAATTACAGATATAAATAATTTTCATTTTTACTTCAGATGTTGATTTCAGGAATGGACATTTGCACAGTTAGGGGTGTAATGATCCAGCCATATAGATCGATGCATTGATCAAATCACCAACGATGCAATGTCATTGAAAAATATACATCAACGTTTAAGTGTTAAATCAGAGGCACCTTTATTTTGAAATCCCAGCCACGTCTGTACACATTTCCGGATATTTGTAAAATTCTACTAGTGAAGATGCGATTACAAATAAATTTTTTATATCAAATGCGCATTTCTGCAAGCAGTGATGTCATTTTTTATATCAAGAATTAATGGTTTTACTTGAGGAAATGTAATTACGGTACAGATATAAAAAATGTGCACTTTGACTAGTAGTAATTCCATTGCTGATCTCAAGAATTAGTATTTTAACTATTGAAAATGTTATTGTTGATATCTATATGTCTTGCACTTGATATATATATTTATATCAGTGGTCCTGCCCCAAACTCACGCCATTGAGTCAGAGTTGCTGTGTTGGGCTGATTGGGATGCTCAAACACAGTGTTGCACACTTCATGGAAATCAACTTACAAATAGTTTACTCATAATTGACTCTGCATATTAAAACTTGGATAAGAGTATTTTAACATTAAAAAAAAAACATACACTTCAGCTATAATATAAAATGTCCTAATTTTGTCTGGTTGAATGCACTGAGTAAATAGAGTTCTAATTGGTGTTTTTGTTCATGTTAAGATGGAGCATCCTACTGTATGGGACGTCTGAATTCAGACTGCTGGTGAGTTTTACATCTGCACTAACAACCATTAATCTGACCCCAATAATTTCCATTTTACTAGGACCAGAAACCCAAGTATGCAGACGTGAATGCTCCACCACATTTCTGGTGAACATACTTGGCATGCATTCTTGTGTTACTGTGGTGGTAACTAACCTGTTTAAGTTATCTTAAACCTCTGTGCCAGATGTTATTATTTAGGTATAATTCACATACTTGCATAGAGTATGTTTTGGCCCTATCGCAACAATGTGTGAAATAAAGTTTGCGTCGCAAGAACGGTCTGTGTTCGTTTTTGTGTCGAGTTTGTTTCTGGCTTGAAGGTTAAATGTGTCAAATGTATTAATTAGAAAATTACTGAATCTTTCTGTAATCTTGTAAAGACTGTTCTTTTAAATGTTTAAGTTGTTTTTTTTATGATAACGAAAGAGAGACGAAAAATACGATTCATGACTCAAATTAAACTATTTTAAATAAAATGTACTGTTGCCAAAATGTGATGAGAAAACACAGCAGCAAGATATTACCAATACACTTAACAATGTTATTAGTACATGACTGAAATTATATAGTCATAGTATTTTGGGGATTTCCTCGCTTGAGCTGTGTGATCAGAAAGAGCCGAACATCGGTAAACTGAAGCGGGTTAATCAACCTTACTCGAAAGCATCCTTTGGGTTTCGTTGATGTGTCCAATTAAGTTTCAGTGAAAACATCAGAACTTCTAACTTTGGAAGTAATAATTAAAAGAACCAGTCAAAAGATTTGTTTGTAAATCTGACATCAAATTATTTAGGTTTTTCTTAATGGCCTTACTCTTGATCAAGGCAAATATATGCCATGCTCTTTGTCTTCTCTGTAGGTACTTGTTCACTCTGGAGCTGCCGGAGTACTGGGTGAATAAGCAGGCGGATCAGACACTAGAAGTTCTGATGAGTGATCTCGACCCAGCTGTGATGGACCAGTTCTACATGAAAGATGGTGTTTCTGCTAATGATGTCACTCGTGTAAGAATTTAAACTTTGCTTCTCTTGCTCATACCCCTAATCAAAAGTATTGAACTTCAATAACTCTTCTAGCACTGGTCTTTGCGGTATTGTAATAATAATATAATCATTCAATACCTTGATATATATATCCATGATGGCACAGATGAGCCAGAAACATTATGACCACTCACAGGCTAGGCGATTAACATTGATTATCTCCTATTAAGGCCACGTGTCAAGGTCTGGGTAGATTAGATGTTAAGCGAACAATCAGTTCTCGTAGTCAACATGTTGAATGGTGGAAAAATGGGCTGGACTATAAAAACCTGAGCGACTTTGACTTTTGCCAAATTGTTATGGCCAGAAAACTGGGTCAGAGCATCTGTGAAACGGCAAGGCTTGTGGGGTGCTCCCAGTCAGCAGTGGTGAGTACCTGGTCTAAAGAGGGGACAATCCACAAACCAGCAACACTGTGTCGGGCGCCCAAGGCTCATCCTTGCACGAGGGAAAAAAAGGCTCTCCCATCTGACCGAAACAACAGAACGTCTACTATGGCACAAGTCAAAATGTTTTAATGATGGTTACGGGATACACAGTGCATCGCACCCTGCTGTGCATGGGGCTGCGTAGCCGCAGACTGGTCAGAGTGCACATGATGACCCTTGTCTACCGTCGCAAGCACCTACAATAGGCATGCAGCTTATGAACTGTGTATGAATTGGACCTTGAAGAAAACTGGACTCATCGGACCAGGGAAGCTTCTTCCACTGCTCCATCATGTTGACGTCCATGTATGTGTGCGCTGTTTACCTGGGGAAGTGATGGGATCAGGATGCATTGTGGAAAGGTGACAAGATTGTGGAGGTAGTGTGATATTTTGGGCAATGTCCTGCTGGGAAACCCTGGGTCCGGCCATTCATGTGGACGTCAATTTTACAGGTGCCACCTACCTAAAGATTGTTGCAGACCACGTACACCCCTTCATGGCAGTGGTATTCTTTTAGCAGGATAATGCATCCTGCCACACTGCACACATTGCTTGGGAATTGTATGAGGAACATGTTGAAAAGTTCTAGGTTTTGCCATGGCTCCAAATTTCCTAGATCTCGATCCAATTGAACGTCTGTGGGAAGTGCTGGAACAGCAAGTCCGAACCATGGCAGCTCCACCTTGCAACTTACAGGACTTAAAGGATCTGCTGCTTATGTTTTGGTGCCAGACACCACTGGACACCTTAAGGGGTCTTTTTAGAGTCTGTGCGTCATTGAGTCAGCGCTGTTTTGGCTGGACATGGAGGACCAACAACATATTAGGCAGGTGGTCATAATGCTTTGGCACATCAGTGTATATGTGCCAAATTCCCCTTTTTGTTTTGAACACTTTCCCCAAGGACACATTACTTTACCCTTTTTGGACTAGTTTTCTGTTATTTATTTCAAATAAACTCCTCTGACGCCTACCAACTGTGTTTTGTCTCTTGTTCACCCCAACACACATGAACATAACATTTCTATAGTGTTTTTCTGACACTATACTCAAAGCGCTTTACACAGTGAATGGGGGTCTCTCTTCAACCACCACCAGTGTGCACCATCCACCTGGATGATGTGACGGCAGCCATAGTGCACTCACCACACACCAGCTATTGGTGGAGAGGAGAGAGTTGAGTTATAGAGCCAATTAGTGGATGAGGATTTTTAGGAGACCATGATTGATGGAGGGAATTTAGCCAGTACTTGATCATAACGTACCATGGAATATTTTGAAATACCATTTGTAGTACCATCTAATACCATCACAGTGCATTTTTGTTAGGCTTGTTCTTTAATGTGTTGTTCTCCTTTGTGTCTTCACAGATGAGTGGAATTCGTGACCTGATTCCAGGTTCAGTGATTGATGCCACAATGTTCAACCCTTGTGGATACTCTATGAATGGAATGAAATCAGATGTAAGTAGTAAACGCTTGTGTTGTATTCTACTTTTTAAGTTTGAAAATTTTGCTCTGCACTTCGGCAACAAAAATAAGAAAAGTTGTCTTTGCAGGGAACTTACTGGACGATTCACATCACCCCCGAACCAGAGTTCTCCTATGTCAGCTTTGAAACCAACCTCTCCCAGACATCCTATGATGAGCTAATCCGCAAGGTCGTGGATGTCTTTAAACCCGGGAAATTTGTGACAACGCTTTTTGTCAATGAGGTATGTCATTACACAACTTATTGTTTTGCAAATGGTACAACTAACTTACTGTATTGAGTTCATGGACAGTGTTGACACAGTGTGATTAGGAACAATAAAACTCAATGTGTACTCATTTGCTTCTCAACAGAGCTCTAAATGTCGCAGTGTGTTCTCTTCGCCTCAGAAGCTTGAGGGTTACCGCCGCCTCGACCGCCAGTTGGCTCACTTCAATGATTACAATTTCGTCTTTACCAGTTACGTCAAGAACCGCCAGCAGAAACTACAGAGCTGAACCTCCCAAATGAAGAAGCGTAAAAAGAAATCCTGCCACTGTCTCGTAGCGGAGAGATGGTTTCTGTCTGGCTGTAGATCTTCCCTGAGTTTAACCCTTATACATTCTTGTAACTTTGACGTAGATATTGTGCATGAAAGCTCTTGTCATGTCTCTGTAGATATTCTAGCCCACTCTTGCTGTGATCTTGAAGTGCATGTAGAGTTCTTGAATGTGGTGCTGTGTGAGAGGCATGTCGCGCCATCGCGGTACACGCAGTGCTCCCTTCCCTTCCTGCAGGTGTCCCCTCGTATCCCCCACAGACAGGGTTTCAGACCTCACTAGACAAGGACCCTGACTTGCTCAGTTCTGTGTCTTCACCTTGTGGCTTGCAAACCGATCCATAAACAACTGTGAACCAGTCAGGTTTCTTATATTTTTCCATTTCCCTGCTTGGTCCGTTAAAACACAAAATTGCTTACAGCTAACTTGCTTTGTCAGTTAAGTTACTCAACTTTCGTAATATGAGCGCTTGCATATTCTTTTTGGACTGTTTGTTTTTAATACATGTGCCACGGCTTAAAGTGAAAATAGAACGCAAAGTAGATAATGTGCAGTAGCTTGACCGTTTTAATATATCTTTTTTTTTTTTAACCAAATACTTGTTACTACTTCACTTATATTCTTTGGCAACCTTCTAGATTGTCATTGTCAATAAGAGTACCGGATAACTGAAGGTGAGAGCTGAGTTACTCTACTTTAAAACCATACATTTTATTTTGGTGGCTGTTAGATTTTGGATGCTGTTTAGTTAAAACGCTCGTGTCTATGAAATGCTAATTAGATTTCAAGCGTTAAGCATAGCTAGCTACCTTTTTTTAAATACGACTTAAAGATTTGCTGGCAACTAACTAAAAATATTCATTCTTAATCTGATTTTCTCCTTCAACCTTCCAGATGGTTGCCTTTATTGAGTTCTAGAGAAGTGAATGTGTCGGAAGTTGAGTAACTCAACTGTCACTATCAATGTTGAAAGCTTGCTGCATCTTTAAAGGACTGTTATTATTTTGGTTTAATACATCTGAAGTTGTTTAACTAAAATGCAATGCTAATAATAAGCTCAACTGTGTGCGGCTAACTAACTTTTCTGTGACTGTTTTGAAGATATCACTCTTTGTTGACAACAAACTTAAAATATTCATTATTTACAATATTACTGAAGTGAATGTTTCAAAAGTTGAGTAACTTAACTGTTGCATCGTGGTGAAAGTTGCTACTTAAAATGGCCTTTATTTTGTAAGTTGAATGTAAAAAAATGGGGTAGTTGAAAGGTGACCGTTTATATGGTTTATGACTGGTTGTACTAAATAATGTGGCTGGTGTTTAAGAAACCATTACGAGAGAAAGAGATGATAATTTTTCCATCCTAAATTTAGTTCATTGTGAAGAACCATGTGACTGTCCAGCACAGAGCCTGCTCAATTGAAACGGTTGGACAGACACTTTGCTTTCGAGTGCCGATCGCACAGCAAAGCATTTTTCTTTTTCTAAACAAAATGAGTCCTCTCTTTCTCTACAGAAGCTGGAAAGCACACAATAGGTACGCTGGGATCTGAGCATGTCAGGGCTAACCCAGATCATTCCACATCCCACGGCTGCATAAAGTGCAGTTTTTTATATATATATATATTTTTTTTTTTGTTCATCAGCAAACTTCGCAGCAGATTTGTCCAATACATGATTCCTCTTAAGCCCTCTTAGTTTATTGAGGGAAATATTGTTTCCATTTGCTATTGCATGCGAATAGCATGTAGTAGGCCATTTACTGTGCAGTGTCTCTGCTAGGGCCCTGTGTAAGCTTTGTGGTTCATTTCTGTTCATACAATGTAACAAACTTAGTTAATTGGTCCTGGATGTGATGGCCCATGAGTGTTATTTGGTAACTCCCAACTAAAAACAAACCTGCAAAAAGCCTAAGGTGATGTTCTAGCTGATCTTCTACCCTGACAATCTGACAGATACCCTAAAACCATCTAAACAAAACCTCCTAGCCAGGCTGGGTGACCAACTAGTCACTGTAGGCTGGTTTAAGCTGTGGGGCTGAATTATGCAGATGAAGTTGTAAGGATGATGATGTTTGTGATATGTCTTTAAAGTGGCGGGTCAGTTTAACGTTAAATTTCACTTCAGATAGGTGGACCACTGCTAGGAGAAATAACATCAGCATGACCATGTCACATCTAGCACCGTTTTATTATTACTTTCTTTTGGTGAAGGTTGGATTCAGGTGTTTTAATCACCTTGAATACAAATGGGATTTTATATATACACATTCGTATGAAGAGGGTAGACATTGATGTTGCGGACCAAGTACACACATATATACATTTCATTTTTATGACCCTGTTCTGACCTTTTCGTATATTATTGGACCGCCCCTCCTGCTAGTTCTAGCCAGCCTACATTATTATGTGTGGGTTGGTAAGGAAACCATGTAGTAAGGGTTCTGCTGCAGGATTGTTCACAGGGAAAGGGAAACTTTGCTGTTCCAATTCTCTTGCTATTTCCTTGGATAGTCAAGATGTGCTAAATATATCTGTACTAAGAGCTTGATGCTTCCTTTAATAAAAGTAAATATCTATTAACTGTGTACTTGTGATTTATTAATAGTCTTTTAGAAGAAGTGCTCTTAAGTCTTTCATCTAGAGTGCACTGCTGTGTTTGAGTCCATATTGGTATAGGCCATAAAGTAAATGAATAACAACTTTTTTATATATATATATATATGTGTGTGTGTGCCATATTTCACTTTTTATATTGGTATATAATAACTTAGATGTTAGAACATGTATAAATGTAATTTTCACAAGTTATCGTACATAGTTCTCTGTTTTTCCAATGGAGTATTCTGTGATGGGAGTTTTGTCATATGATGTATTGCCTTAATCATCTCATAATTATTTATAATAGCACTGAATCAATCATAGATAGTTTAGCTGAGACAGATCACTTGGGAATTAAAGGAATATTATTAGTTTGGTACAAGTTCAATCGACAGCATTTATTGCATAATGTTGATTACCACAAAAAATTATTTTGACACGTCTCTCCTCAAAAAACGGTTTATTTAATAACAATTCAAGCCAGTTTAAAAACGAAATATTACTGTTAAAAAAAAAAAAAAACATTTAGTAAACTTCAAGCAACCAGCAGCAAAGCATTTTTTTGTTTACTCTGATTCAGGCAAATAGATTATGCAACTTTATTAGTTGGATTGTAAATTCCATGAACTCAGTTAGTTCCGCTAAATATAAATGTTTATTAACCCTATAAAGCCATGTGTTTCAAATATGATAGACAATGTTTGATGGCTCCTGTTTCACACTGTTCAATCTGACGAGTCAAACAACCTATGGTATGCAAGTATCGCATGTTTATTGCACCATATAGTTGTTATTTGTGAAAAGAAAGTGGTTTCAATGTTTACATCAATCTATTTAAAATGGCGGTGGATTTGTGTGAAGAATGACAGCTTATTTTAATAAAGTAAAAGTGACAGTAATGATTATATTGTTACTGATATTTTAAAATGAGTATTTGCTGAATATCAGCAACTTGTGCTTAGATAAAATGTTGAATATTATTTTATTAAAGAAAAAAAAACTTTGAAATCCATGTATCAAATATGATACACTAGGATTTTGAGGTATCTCTCAATCACCATTACATGCATGCCCATGAAAAAAAAGTGTTAGTTCACAATTTAAATATATGCTAATAAAAGTGTATTTTCATATATGAAGCCTGCTCTATCATTATAAAGAGCTCATATTACATTGGTATCTCTGAAAAGCTCTGGGAGTCCTGGGATAATACCCCAAGAGTTACCACTGTAGCATGTATGGGCTAAGAAAAACGTCAATAACAAATGTCCTCTCCTCAGGAGAATTACCTTTAAAGCATGATGTATGATGATACATTAAAAAACAAAACATGCAAAAGCATTTTTAGTACCATTAGACAACTTTAAAAAGAAATAATTAAAAAATCAATATAAAGTTTGTCAAAAAAATAGAATTTTCTGACGAATCTTTCATATGTCCGGCTTTGCAGGGAGGTTCAATGAACATTTTTGTTTAGTACAGCTGTCCATAATTTTCAATATTATTGAATATATATATATATATGATATTCTTTATTACAGTGAGTAGACCTACATAAATGTATGGGTCAGCCCCACCAAGATACCAATAGTTGGTCCAACTTAAAAGGTGGTGTAGGTACACAAACTTACAGAACTGAAGTAAACTTTTTAACTGAAGAAACTTAAAGCAAACACTTGTCATCCTGATACACTGTAAACCCTTTGATTTATTACACAGTTCAATTGGATAAGTATTTGTTATAAAAGTGAAATGTGTAAATCTTAAAAATAGGATAATATATATATATATATATATATTTTTTTTTTTTGTTTTATTTAAAACGGAGCTTGCATCCATTTTTAAATCAAAGTGTTTCTCTTTAATTCTAAATAAAAGTCCCCAATGAGTTATGCTAAACAACATACTTTCTCTTTTGTACCTTCAAAAATACATCAATTGAATGCAATCATCAGAAGTTAATTTGAGTTCAGACAGCTAAATGAATGTCCACATGCCATTACAGATACTGTAATGAGACATGAGTGGATGTTAATATTCTACAGAGATGTGTGAGAAACGAAGACACTGACACACAAGCAACGGCATTTCAGCAACATTTATATTGAAATAATTTGTATATGAGCTTCAGTAAGTTTAATACTGTAAACACCTGCACACAATGACTCAAGCAGAGTATTGAGCAACCAATCAGGGGCCGCATCAGAAAGACAGTTTTTGTGCAAAAAGGTGTTGTTAAAAATCAGTTTTTCAGCAAGCAGGTGCTCTTATATTAATGGAATTCTGAAACAAAGGGCACAGACGTGTTACTATGACGTCAAATATTCGGAGTTCTGAGCGAGTTTGCTTCATCTCTGATAGTTACACACTTTTGGTATTGCCGCATTTCATTATTAGTAAGACTTATTTTATATTGGTACACAAATAACGTAACAGAGGATATTTATCTGTTTCCCTAATGAACTTAGAGACCTGCATTGATCATTTGGTTTTACCCAGGCCCGGATTAAGAATTCAGAGGCCCCTGGGCACAATGTCTTGTAGGGTCCCCCACCCCACCCACACAATCAAGCTTTTGAATTTTTGGATACTATTTGCTGGTAACACCTATAGCGAGCAACTAGCTGGCATATGCAAGCACATAGTGCCTCACCTTTACCAATCCAGTTATATGAATCAAATTCTTCCATAATTAACACACAAACACGTACACACACCCATTAATGTAGCTTTCCTGTCTGTCTCTCTCTTCCTCTCCTGTCCTCTACTCCTCGGCTCTACAGGGGCTGCCGCTCTTTGTCTCTCTGCCCCTTTCCTCTTCCTGTGATGAAAAGGATGCAAACAGTATAGGTCATCTTAACTCAACTTTTTACTCTTCTTTATACTCTCTCTTCTTTATACTAAAATAATTCTGCACTTATGTATTTAGCACTTTATTATTCATGGCCCCTAATGGCACTTTGTTTGATGATTGAATGATAGTGAAATGGTAGTAGACACATTACAAGATGCTGTAAGTATTATGGTATAATATTGGTTGCTTACAATACAAATTACAATTGCTGGTGTATGACCTGTCCAACTATTGACAAATGTACTACATGTAAGTCAGCTTTGGATAAAAGCATCTGCCAAATGCCCTAAATGTAAATGTAAATCAAATGTAAAATAAAGCAGCTTGTTTTTGTTTTTTTGATAATACTATATTTCATGTAAGTTGTTCTCTCTCTCTCTCTCTCTCTCTCTCTCTCACACACACACACACACACACACACACACACACACACACACACACACACACACACACACTTTCCACAGACATAATGGTTTTATACTGTACAAACTTATATTCTATCCTAACCTAACCTACCCTAAACCTAACCCTCACAGAAACATTCTGCATTTTACATTTCAAAACATAATTGAATGATTTATGCTGTTTCCTCATGGGGACCACAAAATGTCCCCAAGGTCAAAATTGGTTTACTATCCTTATGGGGCATTTGTCCCCAAGTGTCATCCCCACACACACACACACACACACACACACTGCACACACACACACACACACTCCTCCTCTCCTCAGGGTCTGTCTGTCTGTCTGCCCTCCTCCTCTCCTCAGGGGTCTGTCTGTCTGTCTGTCTTCTCCTCCTCTCCTCAGGGTCTGTCTGTCTGTCTGTCTGTCTTTCTTTCTCCTCCTCTCCTCACTTTTTTGTCTGTCTGTCTGTCTGTCTCTCCTCCTCTCCTCTCTCCGGCTGCCCTTAAAAGACTTCTTCCTGGCTTTCCTGTTAGCAAACTCAGTTACAATGTCATCAAAATCCAAGTCCATGACCAGCTGAGATTCAATGGCCATCAGTGACAGTGCACTGAGGCGCTTTTGTGTTTGTGTTGTTCAAAGTTCATTTTTTAAGGTGAAAAAAAGAGGAAGAAAAATAACTTTTTCAATATAATAATAAGTCGTTATTTCGACATAATAAGGGGACATTCTAATATGCATAAAGCCACATTTAGCTTTCTTATAATGTTTTATATGGGAGGAAAATACTTAACGTGAAATTAAACGCGTTACGTTCATATTCTGGACTCATCTGATTTTTTGTAGTATACATACTTTATTATGATTTTAGTATCATAATGATTAATAATACTAATTTAATAGATCAGATGCACGCACAATTATCCGTGAACTTGATAAATGTTGCAGATATGTTCTTCTAGGATAGCCTGTGCCTACTATCCACAAACAAATTGCTTTCAACTTATGTGTGCAAAATTCAGAATTCAACGAATGTGCAGCAATTTCTACAAATCGAGACATTTTTGTGAATAAAATGTTGTATTTTGTATTAGTGATCATAATTTGCGCATGCAACAAAGAGGATGTAGCAGGTGACGCGTGCATTTATTGACGTCTTTTCTGAGTCGATCTCATTTGAGTGTATTCGGCAATGCTTATAACGTGTAATTAAACACGTTGAGTTTATATTCTGGGCTCATCAGATTTTTTTTACATAGTATTATTAGTATGATTTTTACTGTCTGTTAATAACACTGTCCGTCTCTTTATGTTAAGGTTTGTATTAATTTCGATATGCCAGAGGGCAGAATAAGACAGGGAATTAAAGAATGCATTGTAGTTATGTTGACCTACTGTTTTCATAACACTGGATATTCTGCTAATTCATACTTTAAAACGTTGCATAATGGCAATTAACTTATTTAGCAATTACACTAGTGCTAGTTTTGTTGTCAGTGTTGCTCAAATGCACGCGTACGTGTCACCACCAGCAGTAAGTACCTGCATGTGTTGGGAAAAGGGAGAAGAGCGAGTTCGGCAAAAGGCGGATTCGAACTCTGGCCGAACGCGTCAAAAGCTACCATCATGCACCTCACGCCTTACGCTACAGTAGTTATTTTGTGTCGAGCGTCTTTTTGCTAAAAAGACAGGCACCGGGTCGGCACGTAGTGCAAATATACGCTCCGTTTTCGGAAATGGAAAGAAAAAAAAAAAAAAAAAATCTTCCCCTCACTTGGGCCCCAAGTGCGCATGGGCCCCTGGGCCCGTGCCCATAATGCCCATTGGGTAATCCGGGCCTGAAGTTTTACCTCATTTTAATGAAATATGAAAAAGTTGTGATTAAAAATCATGTAGTGTAGAAATGTAGCGCCTACTGATGGCCTAGTCATGTAGTGTAGATAAAGAGCAATTGTGATAGATTAACATTTGCCATCATATTCAAAAACCTTTATCAGCAAGATATTGGACAAATTCCAACCATGATAGCTAACATACATCACCCAGACATCTATTTGATGCATGTGTTTACATCTGGTAGAATTTTTTAGGTTGTCTATCAGACAGATGTCAATAAGATATTCAGCAGATGTCTTTTGAGACGTTCATTAGTTAGAATGATTGTAAATCTGATCTTTTTAAGATGTTTAGCAGATGTTAATTAGATTGTAATGCTTTCCACATGAAAAGATCTAAAATAGACATCTCTGACATGCACATGTGCTATCTGGGAAGTGATCATCCCTGTGCCCTACTCACTCTAAAGTGCGATTCTTAGAAGTGGGCACTCTCAAGAGAGCATAACATTACTGTATGAATGTACCCTTCGCTAGCTGTCTTGTGGAAGGGCTGTTAAATAATAATAATACAAATAATAATAATTTTCTGACTTTGGTTTGGAATGACCCTATGAATGGCATCCCCTCCCTCCAGTGCCCTTATATAATTTTATTCTGAAAATATGAAAACATAAAACAGATTTTACCTCGTCAATGGAATATTTAGCTCCTGTTTAACTACTCTGTAAACTCAATAATACTGACCCATATTTTAACGAACAACTTAATAAATAATCATGACTTCTCTTGCATTTCTCTTTTAGCTTTCGCAATGGGACAAGTAAGAAGCCGCTTTGGGCGCTCTGGAGATGCATTCCGCTGTAGAGCAGAGCAGACCGTCCAGATAGAGGAAAAGGACTCCAACCACAGGACTCCTATCCTGAGGTCACCAGAACCGGCTGGATCCAGCACCATTCCTGCTTCGTGTTGGACTCACTGCTACGTGTCGCTGAATGATGATGACTAAATGCAGCCGGTGCCAGCCAAACATCAATTCAGTCTATTATGATGGACTATCAAAAAATAAGACATGGGATACTTCATATGCCATTGTCTAAACCTTGACCACACCGAACCTTGGACCACACCGAACCTCACCGAAATTACCAGCCAGGTTGAACTGCGTTTCACATCCCTGATCTCTGCCTGCATCACCTCGGTCTATTGATAGACTGCACTCTTGAAATGGAATACATAGACTAACAATTACCAACAAAAGCCTTCATCAGCCAATTAACAAGGACAATTGCATCTATGTGAACTTTTGCATCCAGGATGGACTTCAAAGACATTGGTCATAAATCTTACAGTTCAAACAAAATCGATTTTTTAAACACTGTCCCTTAACACTTACTTAGTTTACTAATTTTAAACCATGACTTTAACTATACATAAGTAATATTTACATTAAATTCATAATGTAAGCCAGAGGGGAACTGGCCCCCACAGTAAGTCTGGTTTCTCCCAAGATTATTTTTCTCCATTAATCTACATCTTATGGCGTTTTGTGTTCCTTGCCACAGTCGCATACAGCTTGCTCACTGGGGTTATTAATACAAATATTATTTAATTACTTATTTTTAAACATGATTAACAATCGTATTTTATCTAATTACACAACGATGATTCATCGACTTTATAGACATTACAGTTTTATCGTTTGTTAATGCTGATATTCTGTAAAGCTGCTTTGAAATGATGTGTGTTGTGAAAGGTGCTATACAAATAAACTTGACTTGACTTAAAAAAGACAGGAAGAAGATGACTGTGGAGAAAGTGATGGAAAGACAAAAGTGATTGATCTGCAAACAATAGATGTCAAGGACACTGAGCTCATATTTGATGCATGCCCATTATCTACATCTTTGATGGTCCAGGAATCATCACCGATGGAGCAGGAGACTCCAGAGGAAACAACTCTTCAATCCATCACAGTATCTCTCTCAGCTTCACAGCCAGTTGAAGAAGAAAACAGAGATGACCAGGAGCCTAAGAGTGTCCTGGAGAAGGTACTGCAAAAATGTCAAAGGTACCACGAGGAGAGAAGGGTCAGACAGAAAGAAAAAATTAAGAGAAAATATGAAAGGAGATGGGAGAAACATCAGAAAAGGATGGAGGAATTGAATGCCAAAGTAGGCAGGAAAATGGAACTGTTTAATGCAAAAAGGAGAGCTGGTGCAATAAGTCCTGCCAATTTCTGCTCTCTCTCATGAAAATCAGTTGTCACCCCTCACTCCCAACAAAACATCTTGCATCTCAGAACAGTGCACAAAAAAACATCTCAGAACAGTGCATAAACAAACATATAGATGCATACAACATCAAATGATATAATCTTCTAAATGAAGTCTGCATATATTAAAACTGAAAAAAAAAAAGTGACCTTGTAATCTTTAATCAAAATGTGATAACTTGCTCTTCCGCTGATATGACTCTGTGTTGATGTATGTGAGTATATTGAATTATTTTTAGTCAGTTTTAACGTCATAAACATGTCATAAAATATGGATTATTGATTGGCATGTCATCTTATCAATATACTGTATTTTTGAGGCACTGATATATTAGCATATGTGTGTTTAAGTTAATTTATGTCATTAAAGTTATTTTGACCGTTCTGCCTGTTTCTGCCTCCTCCTTGCCCATCGTGAACTCCGTTACATTGGTGCTGAATCCCGGGAAAGAGGGATGGCAGCGGCGAGGACTCAACGACAGCACTCAGAGGACGGAGGAGTTGCTACTGGCCGCCAGGAAGGGGAGGAGCTATTACCGTCCAACAGGGGTCGGAGGACTCGCTGCCGTCCACCTGGGGAGGAGCGGCTGTTATCCGCCAGAGGGCGGAGGAGTGGCTGAGGACCAAGCGACTGCATGTCCGGAGACCGGCGAGCAAGTTTTCCCTCTCTCAATCTCTCCTCCTTGCCCTTTCCCTCTCCCCTCTGCTTCCCCTTGTCTCTCCCAGGGCTCCAGAGACGGGGAAGACCTTCCGGCAGAAGGACGGCCAGAAGGGCAACACCTCCCCTCAAGGAAGGGGAGGAGGGGAGTACGTCATGCTGAAGGTTCCCTGGCAGTGGAGGAGTGTGACACCCAGCGCTGAATTGTCATAAAAGATGACATAAATAAGATGGGGGACAAAGATGAGCCAGGGGCGCCAGTTCGAATGAGAGAGAGAGAGACACATGTGGCCGCTGTGTGTGTGTGTTTCAGTGTGTTTATGTTTCTTTAAAGGGCACCTATTATGGCATTTAAAATGTTCCTAATATTGTTTTGGGAGTCCCCAACAACAGTTTTACATGCATGCTATGACAAAAAAACACTTTTGTTGTCTTATAATATGCATTTATGTTTACCTGATTTGCTCACCACTCCCAAATGATTCGTTCAGCGACTCATTTTTCCAAACCCCTCCTTTGCGTGACGCTAATCTGCGGTGATTGGTCAGATGACCCAGTCAGTTGTGATTGGTATACTCTGTGCAGAGATTGTCGGAAACGGAACGCCCATCACCGCTTTGTAGTAAAAAAATCCAAATCAGAGAAGGAATTTGAGTTGATTTATGTTAGCGATCATAGCCCAAAGTTCGGTGGTAAACACCCAATCAGTTATTGTTTGCGTTATCCCAACGCATAAACATATTGGTAAAGCACTGCATTACTACAAGTTATTGCAACTCCAATAACATCGACAAACAAACATTTCACATATTTCAAAAAAATTGACATTGGCGACCTAGAAGCTGCGCTGAGCGTAACTTACACAACACACACAAATACTTATTAAGCATGCTAAAAAACACATAAAAGCAACAATTATTAATAATACTTACAGGTTGTGATTCGGAGGAGGAAGCTGATCCAAATAAACTTGGTACTGAACCTTCCTTCAGTATCAACCGGCTCGCGAATCCACACTTGAAAGCGTTCATGTTCATAAAGCAATCGTCATTAAAATGACGCGAACACAGCACAAGGTTCGGGCTATACTTGTGTTGTATAGTTGTAAATATAAACTCTAGCCACTGATTCTTCACATGCTCGTCCCTGGGCAGTGAAAAAAAGGTCGCTTTTGATATGCACTTCAGAACACAGCAGGCACGGTGTTATGGGTGGGCCTGACGGGCCTGACGGGCCTAGGCCCACACACTTTTCAACAGGCCCACCCAAAACTTTTCTTCAAAAATAATTTGTCAAGAATTATAAAAAAATCGCCAATTAAGCTCATAATTTGTGCTAAAATAGTCTTAATGTTTAGTTTTAAAAACAATTTTAAGCTGGTTATGTCTATTTTGATGTTTCTGCGCAAGTTCAGCAGACAGTGTTCGGGTTTGTTCCGATCAGAGCATGTGAGCGGAGAGCGCATTTCTGAATATTCCGCTCTGTTCGCTCATTCTGCAGGGTCGCTCGCTCAACCCAGAATGGCCTGCTGGTTCGAACTTCGAAGATATATGGAATAAGGCCTCATACTATTTTTTTCCCCCCTAGTCGACTAAGCCATTAGTGGACAAATCGCCTCTTTATATTAATTTAATTAGGCTACTAGGGCAGGCTATAGGCTATAGCCTAGTATGGAAGCTTGTTTCCGCCATAGAATAGCCTAAAACATTTTAAAAGATAATTGCGACTTTTTATCTTGCAATTCTGACTTTATTTCTCAGAATTGCGAGATATAAAATCAGAATTTCGTGAACTAAAGTCGCAGTTGCGTAAAATAAAGCCGCAATTGCGTGTTATAAAGTCAGAATTGCATGAAATAAAGTCGCAATTGCTTCTTCTTTTTTTTTTACCCATAGTTTATATCTCACAATTCTTCTGACTTTGTAACACGCACTTTATATCATGCAATTCTGCCTTTATATCTCCCAATTGCGTAGGCCTATTATAAAGTCAGAATTGCGAGATATATAAACATGCAATTATGTGAAAAAAGCCAGAATTTCAAACTATATTTCTCGCACTTTATATCACGCAATTTTGACTTAATAACATAGGCTACAATTGCGACTTTATATCACGCAATTCTGACTTTTTAGCTAACCTGCAATTGCCACTTTATATCACGTAATTCTGAGATAAAAAGTCAGAATTGTGAGATTAAAAAAAATCGCAATTAGCCTACATTTTTTATTTTTCACTCTGTGGCGGAAACGCTCCAGTTCTCGTGCAATGCAAGTGATCGTGCCGGCGCCTTATTACATTGTCTGCTATATATTTGCTTCTTATTTATTAAATACAGGCAATTGGTTGATAAAACATTGATCAAAATTAAGATACAATTTAATACAAAATGAAAAAACTCAATTAAGTGGTCAGAATAATGTTTTACCCACTCCATGTATCCAGAAATATTGCGCATCTCATGATGTAGCCTATCATCTCTCTCATGCTGCATGCTCACTTTCATAATCAACATTGATTAAATTAAAAAACATAATGACGTCACATATTTTCCAACCCAGCGCAGCCCCCGCCGCATGAAACAGCTACAGCGCTTATCATTAGCTTGTATAAAAATAATTTCCAGTAAAGGACAATGTTGCAACAGTCGTTGTTTAGGTACCTTAAACGCGCACGTACAGTCTCTGAGTCATCGCTGCAACCAGGAGATGAAGGAGAGCTGAGATCCACATCACCTAGCACATCTTCGTCTCTGCCACCCCAGGATGCTAGTGCGGCTATTATAGTTTAGATAATTTTTTATAATATCCCATGAGTCCTAATAAATGCAATTTCAACTATTTCTGAAGTGCTTATTTTATAAAGAACACCGCTTTTTCTTTTATCGGGAAACGCAGCCCAGGTATGATGCGTAATGGAGATTCCAAAGCGCTCTTCTTTGGTCAGAACCAAGGAGAGTGATCGCGGATAGGTCCGTCCTGACTCTATATGCACCGAAACTTTTTAACAATGCAACAAAATATTTAAAGAGCATCAAGCTATTAAAATCTATATTATGTATAGCCTACGTACAGATAATATAGCAGTATATTAGTCAGTAACTTTCATTAGGTTAAACAGTGATTGGATAACGTTTTTAATTTAAGGCCCACCCACAATTGGTCTGGCCCATCCAAACCTGAAATCCTGGCGCCGTGCCTGGAACACAGCGTCTTGTTGTCGACATGATGTTTTCAAGTTTTCCCTGGTGTCTGCGAGTGGGCGTGGCCAATTTGATAATTGTTCGTCTTGACGTCACAACGAAAAGGAAAATGACTCATTGGAAAAACGATTCATTACATTGACTCAGAGTCGACTCCTACTTTTGAGAGACAATAACTTTTTTTACGGTGAACTTTCATATATAAAACTTTGCAGGATGTTTTTGTTCACTTAAATCTATGTTACACACTACATGAAAGGTAATTTTCAAAATTCCATAATAGGTGACCTTTAAGTTAATTTATGTCATTAAATTATCTTGACTGTTCTGCACTGTTCCCGCCTCCTCCTTGTCCATCCTGAACTCAGTTACACTAATCAACCAATAAAGGTAATGTCATTGTCTTCAATTAAATTGAGGAAAACTCGAGTCTCCTCATCAGTCAAAGTGTTCCTCTCCGCAATTCAGTTTGTTGTGAGGACAGATATGATGTGACAATTTTGTGTTAATTCCTTTTTATCTTAATAAAAAGTGTTTCCAAACTAGTTTTTGACCAAATTTGACGTATCGACAACATGCATTATTATCATCCAGGGAGCACACGTGAGTCTTAGTTTGTTTTCTTATGGTTTTAAGTTTTCTTAGTCTACATAATTTGTTATATGTCCATCTCTGTATGTGAATGAAGCCTATGGTCCAGTGGATTAAAACGATCACCCCCCCCCCCCCCCATTTTTTTGTTGTTGTAATTTTTATTTATATTTAGATTGCTCCTGCTGACTTGAGCCAACCATTTTTTTCTCCTCTCCATGTCAGTGGGGAAGCCATACATTCGCACACCTTTCTCTGAGCGATTGGAGCATCCCCATGCAGCACAGCAAACCATGGTGAAGACTATGCAACGACAACATGAAAGAAAGGACACATACAAAATGCTTGGCATGCTATTTAATTTATTAGAAATGTATTCATGAATTGCTGTAAATAGTTATTGCATTTATTTGAATAAAAATACAAAAAAAGTAATATCGTAATATATTAATACAATTTAAAATAACTGTTTTCTATTTTAATGTATTTTAAAATGTAATTTACTCCTGTGATGCCAAGCTGAATTTTCAGCCTCATTACTTTTGAACGGCAGTTTATATATGAGTATTATGGAATGATATTCCGGACATTATTCAAAAGGAATTGTAAATTGTATTTGCAATTGCGTTTTCAATTTGTGGACGCATAAAATGTGACATAATCCAAACGCAACTGCAAATCGCGCATTACGGTTTGCATTTTCGTTTAAGTGAACGCACAGTGACTGCCAGATTTCAAATGGAAAAGCAAAGTCCGTTTGCAACTGTGTTTCCCATATCTTACGAGTTTTGGCCCTGTCATATTTAAATAGCAATTTCAATTACCACGTCTGCTTTTTCACTTTCTCAGCGTCGCGTATGTAGCCAGCCAAAACTCAAATGGAATACTATTTTTTATTTTTTTTTATTGCAATATTAACAAACAGAACAAGACGATACATACAAGAAATATAAACAATCTTTCAAAACAAAAGAGAAATTATGGTTCAGAATACATTAAGAGAGGAAATGTGAAAGAAATTTAAATATATTCAACAATAGTCTAAAAAGAAAAGAGAGTAAGAGAAGAAAGAAAAAAAAAAAAGAAGAAGAGGGCACAAAAGAAAAAACATTAAGAGAGAATATTAAACATGGCACTAATTCTGGACGTTTTCATTGCTTTCTTGTTAACAGAAGTTGAAATTGTATTTAAATACATCTTCAATTCTTCTTTGAAAAAGCTAAAGTGGGGTTTACTTTTTATATATTTACATTTATGGATATGAAACTTTCCAATATATAAAAGAAGGTTTATACAAAAACATGCATTAATTAGATTCTTGTCTTTAACATAAAATCCAAAAAGAATGTGTCTATATGATAAAGAAAAGTTACATAAAACCTTTTGGACAATCAGAGCATCAATATTGTTCCAGAAAGACCGAGTAAAAAGACATTCCCAAAACAAATGATCAACAGTTTCAGAGGAGGCTTCACAAAAAGTGCAGGAAGTATCAATATCATTTCTAAATTTCTTTAAAAAGTATTTAACTGGATAAAATCTATGAATAATTTTATAGGATATTTCTTTAACTTTATTAGTTAGAAAGAATTTCTGAGGAAGTGATCAAACATATGACCATTTAATATCATCAAAAGGTTATTCCAATAAGAAATGGAGGAAGGAATTGAAGTAACAGGGTCCAAAAATAATGACCTAATTTTATAATTGGATTTATGTATTGAAACACAAATAGAACCAACCACAGTAGATTCAGGGCTAGGGGGAGAAACAGAAGTCACTGTAGCACTATTATTGTTTCTAAACAGCATACAGATTTCCAAAGAGATGGCCTTGAAAACTATATTACATTCTTTACTAGATACTGGGAATTGGTATCCTGAAACAAAATCGGAATAATTAAATAAATTACCTTCACTATCAAAGAGCTGGTTTACTAATATCACCCCATTATTGAACCAGTTTTCAAGAAATAAAGATTTCCTCTTATGAAGAATATTACAGTTGTTCCAAATTAAAAAATTGTGTGGCGAGAAATTATGCTTGTAAATAAGTTTCCAAGCCATAAGCATCTGCTGATGATAATTGGAAAGTTTGACAGGAAGTTTACTAATTGAATAATTGCACATTAAAAGAAAATGTATACCTCCTAATTGAGAAAAAATATATCTTGGGATTATACTCCAAATAGAAGATTGATTGTGAAGGAAACGTTTAAGCCAGTTAATTTTTAAGGTATTGTTAAGAGAATCAAAATCAATGAAATTTAAGCCACCTTTATTATAAGAATTCAAAATAACTGATTTTCTAATACTCAAATGGAACACTAATTCCCTTAGTATTTCCATTTCCGATGCCTTACACAGAAACCTGTCAATCAGGGTCAAGGGTGGGATTATGGTATGGGGCGTGTTTGTCTTGGGAAGTGACGTCACTCACAGTCGACGGTCAAGAGGTGATGCCCTGAACAGACGCCGGTTTATCAAATCAAATCAAATCAAATCAAATCTCTTTATTGTCACACTACCATGTACACAAGTGCAACAGTAGGTGAAAGTCTTGTGTGCAGTTCCGAGCAACATAGCAGTCATGACAGTGACGAGACATATACCAATTACAGTAAACAACATACTTACACAACACAATTTACATATCAAATGTACACATACTTACACAACACAATAATTATATACAATGTACAGTAAACAATACACACAATATACAATACAATAAGTAGGAGTATATGAAATATATATATGAAGTAGTATATTGAGGAGAATATGTTGACAGTCCAGTGTGAGATTATAGATGAATAAAGTGCAGTGCTAATTATTGATCCTGATAGACTGTGAGTGATGTCACTTCCCAAGACAAACACGCCCCATACCATAATCCCACCCTTGACCCTGATTGACAGGTTTCTGTGTAAGGCATCAATGGAAATACTAAGGGAATTAGTATTCCATTTGAGTTTTGGCTGGCTACATACGCGACGCTGAGAAAGTGAAAAAGCAGACGTGGTAATTGAAATTGCTATTTAATATGACAGGGCCAAAACTCGTAAGATATGGGAAACACAGTTGCAAACGGACTTTGCTTTTCCATATGAAATCTGGCAGTCACTGTGCGTTCGCTTAAACGAAAATGCAAACGGTAATGCGCGATTTGCAATTGCGTTTGGATTATGTCACATTTTATGCGTCCACAAATTGAAAACGCAATTGCAAATACAATTTGCAATTCCTTTTGAATAATGTCCGGAATATCATTCCATAGTGTATGCTTAAGTTGTTTTAAAGCTGAATATATTGTGTATATGAATAAGTATTGTAAGAATTATACATTAGATATATAATATTTATAATACATAAATAATTATATTACTATATATAGAATTGTAAGAATTGTAAACAATAAGCTTCATTTCACTAAATTTTACATTTACGTAACTGCTGCTAATAGTTAATAGTTCATTGACCCATTGTGCGGTGCGAGCTGGAAATCACCTGTCACCAGCCTGTCTCTGTACTATCTGAAAAGTCATAAATATGACATTAGTTACCATGAGATTAGTGAAAACAATGAACATGAGGTAACATAAAAAGGCAACAGAAACCCTAGCCTGAAATAAGTTGAGGCAAATAACGGTAAGCGAACACTAATCCTCAAATATTAGCTGATTTGATCTTTAAAAACAACATCGCTGTAACATACTCATGCTACATACATATGTCGGTGTGATACATAAATATATCAAATAAATGCATTTATTGACTACTAATTACCAGAAATCGCAGTTCTGTCACTCTACTCTAACAGTTTGGAATGACCGCAAAAGCACTTCCTGGAACTATCTGAAGTCTACGTGAATCACGTGACGATCAAGCATTTAGAACTTCCGTTGTCGCAACTCTCCTTTATATGGCTCTGAACCATACTAGTGAGTCAGAAATCGTTAGGAGACTTTAAACTAAAGCCTATTAGCTTTTTTTTTTTTTTAAAGGGAGGAAGCATTCGACATGTCCCGCCCCACTTCCTGTTTCAGTAGAAAATACATTAAAAAAATTAACCAAATAAAACTGTGCTAATCGAGGCACTTCTGTGACTTTAATGTGTACAAACATCTAGCAAACATATTAAAAACAACAGATGCACACACAGTTTTCTCTAGATCATAAAAGTCTTAGAATTATCTGCTGAATGTCATTCTAACATCCAACTTTACAGCCTTTTGGCAATGAATGGCAGATTACTATATAAAAACATGCACATCAAGACCTCTGGGTGACATATATATGTGGGTTATCAGTGTTGATATGTGGCATTGATTGGATGATGCTGGACATTACTTTGAATCAGAATTAATTATGCTCATTTCTATGTGGTAAAATGCTTCACTTATTTGTTTGATAGTGCAAAGAGCACATTGAGATTTTGTTGCCAAAGTAGAAAAAACATTGTAACATAAAAGTAAATTTTTTTTTGTATAGTTTTTTATTTGTGCTTTTCCCAATACACATTGTTACAAAACAGCTTTACAGAAAATACACTCTACTCTAACAGTTTGGAATGACCGCAAAAGCACTTCCTGGAACTATCTGAAGTCTACGTGAATCACGTGACGATCAAGCATTTAGAACTTCCGTTGTCGCAACTCTCCTTTATATGGCTCTGAACCATACTAGTGAGTCAGAAATCGTTAGGAGACTTTAAACTAAAGCCTATTAGCTTTTTTTTTTTTTTAAAGGGAGGAAGCATTCGACATGTCCCGCCCCACTTCCTGTTTCAGTAGAAAATACATTAAAAAAAATTAACCAAATAAAACTGTGCTAATCGAGGCACTTCTGTGACTTTAATGTGTACAAACATCTAGCAAACATATTAAAAACAACAGATGCACACACAGTTTTCTCTAGATCATAAAAGTCTTAGAATTATCTGCTGAATGTCATTCTAACATCCAACTTTACAGCCTTTTGGCAATGAATGGCAGATTACTATATAAAAACATGCACATCAAGACCTCTGGGTGACATATATATGTGGGTTATCAGTGTTTTGTTATTGGAACTCTGGGTTTCATTCAGGGACTGGACTGGTAATCTGGCATACCGGGCATTGTCCTGGTGGGCCGACACACTTTGGGGCCAATCAGGGGTGGACTGGCCGTCTGGAAAACCGAGCGGGCCGGTGGGTCGGCCGCGGAAAGGGCCACGATAAGCTAAAATGAGCCGCCGCATTATGCAGAACAGACCACAAAATGGTGCCGCGATTTACAGAAAAGGACAGCGAAAAGCGATATACAGAAAAGGAACAAAAGCTAAACAACTTTTGGGCCAGTTACTATGTAAAATCCTGGGCCGATTTCTCTTCCCAGTCCAGCCCTGGTTTCATTTTGATTATGTTCAGGCTGGAGATGAACTTTAGAGTTGAAGATTGCAGAGAGAGAGTGCAGTGCAGCACATCCATTTGATTGAACTAGGATGGTTCATCTCCACATTAAAAAGCTCCAGAACAACATTTATTCACATTTAAAAATAACATAAAACATTTCAAAGAGTCATGTGAGAAAACAACTATCTTTGTGAGAAATGCCAACAAAACTACATCTGGTAAGAAATTGAATGAAGTTTTTACATTGAAACCCATTTGAGTCAAAAGATTAGAGTCTCTAGTTTCATCCGGTATGGCATTTTTAAAAGTTGAGCAATTATTCCTGAAATACCATGCTGAGAAACACAATGTACACTAATGTATACAACAGCACAAAGTTTTCATTAGAAATCTGACATTTACTGTGCATTTTTACATTTAAAATTAAGATGTTGCATTCAGAGGTTGTATACAAAAGGTAAAATGAAAATAAGGTGCATTTTGAACTGTTCTGAGACCAGTGCAGGCAGACAGCACACTGGAGGTTAAATCATTCACTAAATAGGGAGCAAGGGAGCATCCTAAATCTTTCCTATGAAGCCAAGTGGATTCAATACAAAGTTCCTATTTACAGTTCAGTTTCAGACTGCAGAGGATGTTTTGATCACTCAACATGTTTGACAAACATGGGAAAATGATAATCAGTACATAGATTCACAATTTATAATGTATCATTTTATTTTAACATGGATGGCATTGATTGGATGATGCTGGACATTACTTTGAATCAGAATTAATTATGCTCATTTCTATGTGGTAAAATGCTTCACTTATTTGTTTGATAGTGCAAAGAGCACATTGAGATTTTGTTGCCAAAGTAGAAAAAACATTGTAACATAAAAGTAAATTTTTTTTTGTATAGTTTTTTATTTGTGCTTTTCCCAATACACATTGTTACAAAACAGCTTTACAGAAAATTAGCTGTAATGTCTGTAACCTCTCAAAAACATGAATAACCAACACTCTTGGAAACGTAAAAACAATTTGATAAAAAAAAATCTGATTTTCTATAGCTTGGTATTATTTAAAATGTCACATCATAGTCCCATTGTCCACATATGTTGTGATGCATTTTTTGGAAAACTATTTGTTTTCTCTCTCTCACTCTCTCTAATATATATATATATGTGTGTGTGCGAATATACTGAATTTTTATTTGGCACTATACTAGTTACAAATCAAAAAGGGAAATGGAAAATGCAAACAGCAGTCACGCTTGGGCTCTATAGGAAAATATGTTATTTATGACAATTAAAAAAAAATCTTAACCATCTTAAGAAAAAAACATAAGAACTGGCATAAGAAGTTTTTTTCAAGAATAAAAAATATTTGTAGCTTTTTTAAGTGAGAAATTAAGAAGAAAATGGAAGAATTTTCTTCGCATTTCGTGAATCCGGCCACAGTAAATCATATCATATAGATTCCTTGTGGGTAGTTTTGCATGTATCGTTCACATGTAAACCTACATTGTTTTCCTTTGTCTTTTTTAATAATAGTAACCTCGTTTTTATACATATCACCTAGGGATGTCCCGATCCGATACCTAGATCGGTATCGCATCGACACTGACGTTTTTAGACGGATCGGGTATCGGTCCGACGAGCCCGACCCAAATCCGATACTCTGTGTTAGTCATGTTCGTTACAGTCAAGCTTAAAAAAATGACATAAAAGAACTGTTAAAACACCATTAAAGCGGTTCATATGACTAGTGCATTTTATTCAAAACCACTTGAAGCCACGTGATAGCTCTGTGAATTGCAATAGGCTGTGTTTAATAAGTAAACATATATGTTCTTGCACGCGCAGCTTCAGCGCGGTAGTGAATGGTGCTTTTACACACACGCGCACGGCTATTTATAGCCTTCACTCGTGCACAATATTTGTGCGCTACAAACGAACATCTCAGATGTAGATGCTCAGCAGTTCGGTTCACTTATAATATGGACTTAAGCACTGGAGGTGCATATTTAACCAGAATTTAATTAAGAAGCGAATTAAACTGAATAAAAAGGGTGAGGGTTTAAAAGTTAAAGCTGTCACGGGAGACTCATGGAGAGGCAGAGATATGAACTCAGTAGCAGGGTTTATTGAGCAGAGGATTGAAACGGTGATGTAAATATTGTGAGTAAATTCAGTTAAGCAGAGTGACAAACAGCAGGTAAGTAATATCCAGACAGTGTATATGATGAAAGAGATAACTCAAAACAATTTTATGATACATGCAGGCAAAAATGAAGACACATGATTGACATAGTAGAAAGTTCTGGAGTCTCAGAAATACTATCGATGAGAACAGGCACAGAGTGAGAAAGTGAGAAAGTGAGTGTGTGTGTGAGAGAGAGAGTGAGAGAGAGTGTGTGTGTGTGTGTGTGTGTGTGTGTGAGCGCGTGCGAAAGCGGGGTATTTATTTATGCAGTCATTGATTAGCCACTAATGATATGCAGGTGCGTGTAATCAGAACTCAGGGAGTGCCAGTATGCTAGTTAATAATAAAGTGTTTCTTATACTATACATTTATATTGAAATAATGTGTAGTTAACACATTAACTCTTTACATAGCCTATTAAAGAGTACACCCAATTATTTCCACACAATAAAGATATTATAAACTGATTATGTAAAAAAACAACACTGTATAGGATCGGGATCGTTATCGGCCAATACTGGAGATTTCCGATATCGGAATCGGAAGTGGAAAAAGTGGTATCGGGACATCCCTAATATCACCCCTTCATCATATTATTAAACTATTTTGTTTTTCCACAATTTTTAATATCTAATAGACTTTTTTATTACTATTAGCCACAATGTTTTTCTTGTTAGTAGTATATTGTAAATAGTAGGGCTGTTGATTTAACGCGTTAATTCAGAGCGATTAATTAAAAAAAAATAACGCGTTACAAAAATTATCGCATTTAATCGCAATGCCTCCCCCGGACCATAATAAGGAAGAGTCCTGAGAAATGCAAGCTTGTAGTACCACCTGTTTACTCCAGAGAGCAGTAAGTGGCATTTCAGCTAATTGAGCAAAACACCGTTTATACCATCGTTTCTCAACGGGGGCGGTACCGCCCCCTAGGGGGCGTTTGGACAGTGTTGGGGGGCGGTGTGAACGAGGCAGCAGAGAGGGGGGCGCTCAGGCACAAATGGGGGCCGTTACTCAGAGGTACTCAACAGGCGGCCTACGCAAAAATCTTTTCAGCTCTTCTCCTTAGCCTATGTCTTCGTCTTGCTCGGATTACTGCTGCCACTTCACCAGGAGGATATGCCAGGAGAGCCGCTTCCTAAGTTACACATGCTTTTAAAAGGCGGAGAATTTTCAGCGCAAAATAGAGGCGCGCTTTCACCAGCTTTTTCTCTACATAACGCGGAATACATAATTAGGCGCATAATTGGTGCTCAGGGCTCACACTAATGACCGTAATTAATTAAAAAAAAGTGGCTGTTTTTGACGTCGTTTTTCCTCGGTTCAGTTCAGGTGGCCGAGCTGTTGTCGTCTTTGTTCGTCATTTGAAATCAAATGACCGTTTGTAGGCTATTCAAATTTGAAGCCTAGTATATATTGCCTAATTGAGTGCGCGAACGACCGCTGCTTTTTCATTGGCCATTTAGGTTAGTTACGTTATTGTTCACGTGATTGGTTCATCTTAAAAAAATTTGTGTGTGAGCCTGAATTTGTTTGAATTTCTAAATACATTTGCAATATCTTTCAAACAATCCATGTGTTTTTGCATTTTTTCCAAACACAATATTACTCAACTTGAGGCTTTTACATGTAGTTTAAATACAATAAGAAACTTCTGTTTCAGTTTTTTTTTTTTACCAAAAACTCAGGCTTCAGGTATCAGTGTTGCAATTGTTTGGCTGTAATAGTATTTCTGAAGTGTTTTTTTTTTTTTTTTTTTTTGTGTGTGGGGGGCGTTAAGAGGATCATGAAGAGGTCAAGGGGGCGTTTGTTCAAAAAAGGTTGAGAACCACTGTTTCATACACTGAAGCAAACACTTCAGTAGGCAGAACAACACAAACATGCGTTACGTTCTTGTATTCACAACACTTGGAGCGCAAATGCGAACTAAGGGATCTCAAGATGTGTGTAAAGATTGAGTATTAAACTATATTTAACTTGAAACAGTGACCTAAACATTTTATGATGAAACGCACCCGAGAAGCTACACAAGCATTGTCTGATGCTGGATTGAGATTAATTTGGAAATTACCCATAAATATTTAATCATGAATAAAATCAAAGAAATTTCCTTCAAACTTATTTATAAGTACTACCCCACTAATTATTTTCTTGTAGAGAGATTTATTTGTGATGTCGATATATTCTGTACATTTTGTGGTCTGCAGGAGGAAACATTTTTTCATTTATTTTGGAGTTGTCCCTACTCGACTTCTTTTTGGTCTGATTTCTGCAAGATTGTTAGAGATCATATTATTCCCAGATTTCAACTTTGTTTTGAAAATGTTTTATTTGTTTTTTTTAGCTATGACGTGTCTCTTCATAAGGAATATTATTTGATTAATGTTCTGCTTTTGTTGGCAAAGTTTAGTGTTCATAAAAATATGGAGGTTATATACCATTTAGTTTTTAATTCAGAGGTTCAGCAATACATAAGAACAATTTCCAATTTGAGTAACAAGAAAGCTGTAAAGTGTAAAGTGAAATATGTAAACAATTTGATAATTTTATTAAACTGTTTATTTATTTATTTTCCATTTTGTTGTTGTTTGTTTTAATATACCTCTTGGCTGTAGATGTAAAAGTTTTGTAAGCATTAATTCAATAAAAAAAAAAAAAAATGTCTGATGCAGGTGTAAATTGACAGGTCCTTAAACAATCCCTCATAATAAATCTCCAACTGATTCACTTGTGAAATGGATTTCTGTGAACTGTATGCCAATGACTGACTTATGATCAATAATATGGTAGTAAACAATACATTGTATTCTAAAGCCGCTTTTTGTATTGTCTTATCAATGATTAACTCTTCTGCTACAAGAATGTAATGCATTTTTATTATCTGAATATATATATATATATATTATATTTAAAAGATAACTATGTATAATTATATATTGATATAAATATGTATAATCATTATATATTGAATTATTGTTATATAAGGGGCTTTCTCAGCAAATATTTGTACATTTCCGATTAATAGCGAATATAATTAATAATTATAATTAAACGGGACACCATGTAATAAATAAGATTAATCGATTGACAGCCCTAGTTTATTACATGCCATGGAACTCCTTAAAACCTTAAACAAATGACACATTTTTATATGTAGAGATGTGTTCCTCTGTCAATTATCTTGAAAACAATTTCCATGATAACCAAACAGGATATATAAATGGGTCATTCATACAATTCTTTTCTGTTTTTTTTTTTGGCTTTGTAAATTTAGAAAAATTAAACATTATATACTATTATGGTATCTTTATTTATTTTATTTTTTTTATCATTAAAAGGACATGTTAAAGATTATATAAATCATACAGGTCAAGCTAATTGACCTAAGAAATTCAGATGTCCATTGGCTTAGGTGGGCTGCATCAGGATGAACAAATTTCCATTGTGTCATATAAACTCTATTCTAAACTTTGATTAAACTACCTAATGTAGAAAAAGCTTACTTAAAACAATCAGTTCAGTCAACTTTAATGCCATGTAAGTATGAGCAACTTAAACTTTTAATCAATGAGAACATACATTTCAAGTTTTGCAGTTAATGTAGAACTTGCAGGCTTTTGAGCATTTTGGCTCAGTCCTGAGGATGCCATTTGTGGTAGAATAATTAACCTTGTTTTTCATTGCCACTAGTGTGCCATCACAGATATTTTTGGCAAGGAATATTATCTTATTTAATATGTATTTATGATATACCCGGCAAGGTTGCCCTCTTTCCCCAATATTGTTTTGTCTTGCCCTGGAACCACTGGCAGCCACGATAAGATATGAGGATGAATTTTCCAGGGTTGATGGCGGGAGGTATGGTGCATAAGCTTCTCCTTTATGTAGATCATATTTTATTATTAGTCTCTGACCCCACTAGACCATTGCCTTGCATGCACAGAATTGGTCATGTGTCCGTCTGTGGGAGAGGGAAAGCATTAAGGCTCGTCACCTGGGCTGTAATTACTCTAACACCTGTCTCTCATTATAGTGATGGCGGAGGGAGACCTGATAAGGCCTGCCAGAGCGGCAGAGGAGAGAGAGTGGCAAAGATCTACTGTCTGAAGGACTGGCAGCAATAGACATAGTCTTCATCTTACGGTTCCATGAGCTCGATTTGAGTTGGCCACTGAGAGTAGTTTTACTTTTTTTGATCTGTTTGTTTGATGGAAATAAATACTAACCTCAACTGTTCGCTATCTCATGACTCAAAGATGAGTTTTTAGCCGTTTTTGAAGATCGAGAGTGAGTTAGCGTCCCGGATTGAGTTGGGAAGGTCATTCCACCACCGTGGTATGATGAAACTGGAAGTCCGGGAAAGTGTTTTGGTACGACAAGGCGACGTTCCTTAGCCGACCACAGGCAGCTAGCTCTGCATAAATGTTTTTAGGTATGCTGGCGCAGACCCAGTGACTGTTTTGTATGCCGGCATCAGGGCCTTGAATTTAGTACGTGCATGAACCGGCAGCCAGTGGAGAGAGACAAAGAGTGGTGTAACGTGCTCTCTTAGGTTCATTTAAGACCAGACGTGCTGCTGCATTCTGGATCATTTGGAGAGGTCTAATAGCACATGCAGGAAGGCCTGCAATGAGAGTTAGAGTAATTACAGCCCAGGTGACGAGCCTTACCACTTTCCCTCTCCCGCAGACAGACACATGGCACCCATGCCACATACCCTGCCACTGACTCAGGCCCTTTTCAGTAAGGTCAGTCAGCAGGCTGGTGACATCAGAATAGCTTGGCACAAACCTTTGTTAGTAGCCAGCCAGCCCCAAAAACTGCCTTACCTCTTTTTTGGTTTAGGGCACCATGCAGGCTGCGATCGCTGTGGCTTTATTAACCTGTGGACGCACCTGCCAATGACCCAAGTGGAATCCCATATACCAAATTTTTTTATACTTGTTTTTAAATCACGACTTCCTACCAGCCATAATTCATGTCAGAGACATCTTCATATATCAGTCTTTCAGTATCAGCCAACAGCCAACAGCCAACCTCACGTGCATATGCCACAACGCCACCTGCAGTTGTTCACCTAAACAGCCCAGTAGTCTCTGCAGATCTGAAGATGAACATCTCAAAACACACACAGGTTAGATTTTTCCGCCATGTGATGGGAGCTCACTGATTATGAAAACGATAATTTATTTTTGATCATTTTTATTTTAGTTAGTTTTTAATAACTGCTGTTCGTTTAGTTTTTCATTTATTTCGAAATATTTTATTTCAGTTTATGAAAATGTTTTAATAATTTTAATTTTCGTTTCAGTTTTCGTTTACGAAAATAACCTTGGTGTGTAGTAGATGACAGAGAACAGAGCGTTATGAAGAGCGCAGTAGATAGAGACTATATATTTTATTTAATCACAGATTTTTTGGGGTATGGGGGGATTTTTTAATGACACTGGGCCATGTAGCTGCTTATCCAGAGGTAAAATAAAATAAAAAACTAAATAAATAAAAAGCTTGATTTAATGTACACTCACCTAAAGGATTATTAGGAACACCTGTTCAATTTCTCATTAATGCAATTATCTAATCAACCAATCACATGGCAGTTGCTTCAATGCATTTAGGGGTGTGGTCCTGGTCAAGACAATCTCCTGAACTCCAAACTGAACGTAAGAATGGGAAAGAAAGGTGATTTAAGCAATTTTGAGCGTGGCATGGTTGTTGGTGCCAGACGGGCCGGTCTGAGTATTTCACAATCTGCTCAGTTACTGGGATTTTCACGCACAACCATTTCTAGGGTTTACAAAGAATGGTGTGAAAAGGGAAAAACATCCAGTATGCGGCAGTCCTGTGGGCGAAAATGCCTTGTTGATGCTAGAGTTCAGAGGAGAATGGGCCGACTGATTCAAGCTGATAGAAGAGCAACTTTGCCTGAAATAACCACTCGTTACAACCGAGGTATGCAGCAAAGCATTTGTGAAGCCACAACACGCACAATCTTGAGGTGGATGGGCTACAACAGCAGAAGACCCCACCGGGTACCACTCATCTCCACTACAAATAGGAAAGAGGCTACAATTTGCAAGAGCTCACCAAAATTGGACAGTTGAAGACTGGAAAAATGTTGCCTGGTCTGAGGAGTCTCGATTTCTGTTGAGACATTCAGATGGTAGAGTCAGAATTTGGCGTAAACAGAATTAGAACATTCCACTGTGCAGGCTGGTGGTGGTGATGTAATGGTGTGGGGGATGTTTTCTTGGCACACTTTAGGCCCCTTAGTGCCAATTGGGCATCGTTGAAATGCCACGGCCTACCTGAGCATTGTTTCTGACCATGTCCATCCCTTTATTGACACCATGTACCCATCCTCTGATGGCTACTTCCAGCAGGATAATGCACCATGTCACAAAGCTCGAATCATTTCAAATTGGTTTCTTGAACATGACAATGAGTTCACTGTACTAAAATGGCCCCCACAGTCACCAGATCTCAACCCAATAGAGCATCTTTGGGATGTGGTGGAACGGGAGCTTCGTGCCCTGGATGTGCATCCCACAAATCTCCATCAACTGCAAGATGCTATCCTATCAATATGGGCCAACATTTCTAAAGAATGCTTTCAGCACCTTGTTGAATCAATGCCACGTAGAATTAAGGCAGTTCTGAAGGCGAAAAGGGTCAAACACAGTATTAGTATGATGTTCCTAATAATCCTTTAGGTGAGTGTATATGTGAAATGACATATATATATATATATATATATATATAAAAAAATATTACTACTGCATTGTAATGCAATGTTTACTGTAATTAAATAATATAGTAATAATTGTGTTAAAAGCAACTTCTCACATCTGTGTTCTGTTGTGCAGCACTTCATTTTACAAAAATATTACCAGTGTTGTTTCAGATTGTGCTGTGAGGATATTGTATAAAAGCACTTAATGTGCTTCTCTGCTTACTCTGAAGCAGCCATTGCTTTGAAATAGCATAAATCTGGACTCATCAGACCACATGACCTTTTTCCATAGCTCCACAGATGAATCTTTATGCTCCCTAGCAAATGGAAGTTGTTTTTTCCGATTAACATCACTAAGTGGCTTTCTTCTGGCCACACAGTTTAGTACCAATCCTGCAAGTTCGTCACATTGTGCATGTGGGAATGCTTTTTCTTTCACTATTAAACATGGCCGCGAGTTCTACTGTCCATTTTTTACGATGTGACCTCAAGCGTTTAAGTGATCTCCGATCACGATCATTCAAGATTTATTTCCGAACACATTTCTTCCGCTAAAGTAACGGGTTACCACTATCCATCCAGGTTTCACTATTGCGTTAAAACAGTTTTTAACTCAATTTCATCAATCTCCTTAGTTGTTTTCTTTGCTTGATGCAAGCCAATAATTTGCCCCTTCTGAAACACAGTAAAATCTTTACCATGACCATGTGATACGTCTTCCAACATCCGGTTGTTTAAGAAATGGGACGCTTCACACTGCATCAGTTAGAGTTAAAAGAAATGTTGCCAGCTGAAACATTAATTACTACAATAATGATCCAATAATAGGCTCATGAGCATCTGCTTATTTAAATCCTAACAGCGATTGTTTTTTTTTTTTGGCCAGACACTTTCTTCATTTGATTCAAGTTTTAATTAATTAATTGATGATAAACCATTTTGGTAAAATATTTAATTAAACTGTCAAATGGAATTCAGAAAAAATAACCACACTGTTCATAACCTCTAGTTTTTGCTTAAATATTACACTTGTTGGGCCCATAAAATGTACTAGAAAATTGTGGCTTGAAAAGAGTGGGAACCCTGCGTATTGTTCATGCACACACACTCATGAAACTTAAACGAAAAAAAAAGGGTCAAGCATGTTTTATAATCTATTAATCAGCATCAACTACAACTTTTTATATGCTATGCCAAAATTTGCATCATTCATGCCTACCATGCAGCAAATTGGCATAACTGCAAAACAAAACAACAATAATACTTTCCTTCTACATTTGACTCCATAGCCTACATAGATTGAAACAGATTTTCAGTTTAACAGCCTTCAAATAATAATCCCTGAAAAAATTAGATGACATGATTCATACCAGAGCAGACAAAACAAACTTTGCATGCAAGTGTGGAGAGGAAACAAAATGCAACTGCATTTAAAAGACAAAATTGTTTGAAAGCTGCACATGCTAATAACATCTGTCCAACTGCACATGTATGAAATTCATCTTAATAAAAGTAAAAAGTTACTTCTGTCATTATTGTAGCAGTAAGTCAACTCTGTGTCAGCTGTAATACTTTGATCTCTTAGGACTGCGGCTGCGATCTCGTCTGTGGCTCTTCTCTTTGTATTGTTTGTGGTCTCGGTCCCTGTGCTTGTCCTTGTCCCAGCCCCGCTCCTTATGTCTCTCTCTAGAGCGTGAACGCTGTCTGCCTTTATCCTTGTCTCTTCGACTCTCATCACGATCCTAGTATTCAAAAGACACAGTAAAGAATAAGGCAGAGAAGAAAATACAGACAGATTTACGCAAACTAACAATTGCACACGCAAATTGCTTTACTGTGCTGGAAATAAACCTCAGGTGGTGATAGAGTTGCCTTCAAATTTCTGTGCCATTAAACCAGATGTGTTATTATTCAAATATATAGTTATAATTATTTCAACAAATGTGTACCTTTGATTTCTTGTCCTTTCTCTCGTTGTCTGAATGCCGTTTATTGTCATGTTTCTCTCTGACATCCGCCCTCCTCTCATCCTCATCGTCTAAGAGAAGCTCATAACGGGAGCTTTAGGAAAAAAAGTTAAAGAATTTCTAAACTAAAGATGGAATTTGCTAGATAAAACTTCCATTCCAAAGCAGAAAAAAACTACAAAGTGAAATATAATTGTCTAAGTATTTTTGAAATAAGTTGATTAGAAGGATACTCTTGCTTGGTTTTAACTTTGTCCTTTAAAGCCAGTTTGGATTTGCTGTCCAAGTCTTTCTCATAGGCCTTAAAGTCTTCCTTGGTGTACTTCCCACCTAGAAATGAAGCACATACGGACATTAAAACCACTCTTCATTCAATATTTTTATTATTTAATTTATTCATATAAAGTTAACATAATAATGTTTTTTTTTTTTTTTTTTTTTACATATGCTCACCCTCATTTCATTACTAACCCGTCATTTATCCATAGAACACAAAAGGAGACGGTTTTGAAGAATCTTTATGCAGACCTTTCCATACAACATTTAAAGTGACCATGCCAATCTCCGAAAAAAGGATAAAAACAAAGCATTAATGGAATATTCCGGTTTCAATACAAGTTACTCAAATCAACAGCATTTCTGGCATAATGTTGATTACCACAAAAAAACAAAACAAAAAAAAAAACGACATCAAGTCCACCCACTCCTCTTTCTTATACACTCACCTAAAGGATTATTAGGAACACCTGTTCAATTTCTCATTAATGCAATTATCTAATCAACCAATCACATGGCAGTTGCTTCAATGCATTTAGGGGTGTGGTCCTGGTCAAGACAATCTCCTGAACTCCAAACTGAATGTCAGAATGGGAAAGAAAGGTGATTTAAGCAATTTTGAGCATGGCATGGTTGTTGGTTCCAGACGGGCCGGTCTGAGTATTTCACAATCTGCTACTGTTACTGGGATTTTCACACACAACCATTTCTAGGGTTTACAAAGAATGGTGTGAAAAGGGAAAAACATCCAGTATGCGGCAGTCCTGTGGGCGAAAATGCCTTGTTGATGCTAGAGGTCAGAGGAGAATGTGCCGACTGATTCAAGCTGCTAGAAGAGCAACTTTGCCTGAAATAACCACTCGTTACAACCGAGGTATGCAGCAAAGCATTTGTGAAGCCACAACACGCACAACCTTGAGGTGGATGGGCTACAACAGCAGAAGACCCCACCGGGTACCACTCATCTCCACTACAAATAGGAAAAAGAGGCTACAATTTGCAAGAGCTCACCAAAATTGGACAGTTGAAGTCTGGAAAAATGTTGCCTGGTCTGATGATGGAACGGGAGCTTCGTGCCCTGGATGTGCATCCCACAAATCTCCATCAACTGCAAGATGCTATCCTATCAATATGGGCCAACATTTCTAAAGAATGCTTTCAACACCTTGTTGAATCAATGCCACGTAGAATTAAGGCAGTTCTGAAGGCGAAAGGGGGTCAAACACAGTATTAGTATGGTGTTCCTAATAATCCTTTAGGTGAGTGTATTTCTGTTAATCAAAAACTGTGTGTAAAAATGAATATAACATAGATCCTCCCCTGAGTGATCTACACACAGTTCACCATTTTTTTCCATGCTGGAGCAGATACAGTGAGAAGAGTAATGTCTCAGCTTCGTAAGCATCATAAGTATTCTGTTGTTGGCTGTAAAAGTTAACTTAAAGAGTCTTCATGTACTCCCAGCATCAGAGCCACTAAAGACGCAGTGGACATGTTTTGTTTTTGAAGGAATTGGTGTATGTTTTTGCAAATCATTTATCATTTTGCTTTGTGAAAGATTGTCAATATAAAGCAGGATTTTCAAAAAATTTGATTCGCAAGCATGGATCGGTACCAACTGTTCATGTTCCAGCTTTATAGCCTGAAGATTATTGCACTTTATATTTTGTGAATGTGCTTGTTAGCTGATTCCATGGCTAACGCAGCTAAAGTTACCATTGTCTCTGTATTCACAGAGACCAGAGCTATGTCGGGGGTGGGGAGCAGCAGCTCATTTGCGTTTAAAGAAACATGAAAACAGTGCGTTTTAGATTCCACCCAAAATGAGGCATTTACAACATGGTATAATAAATGATCCATGGGGTATTTTGAGCTGAAATTTCGGACAAATTCTGGGGACACCTGAGACTTATATTACATCTTGTAAAAAGAGGCATAATAGATCTCCTTTAAGCCCTAAAATGGGGGATGTGTCAAAATAAATTATGGAAATCAACACTATGCCACAAATGCTGTTGATTGAGCTTAACTTGTACTGAACCTGGAACATCCCTTTAAGTATCATTAAATCATAATAAGAGTAGTTCATACTGTATGTGTGCTATTTTCCAAGTCTTCTGAAGTCATATGAACACTGTGTGAGGAGCAGACCCAAATTAGGATGTTTTGCATAAACCAAATAATTATATATATTTTTATTTAAAAACCAATGCGAATAAAGAAGCGTTTCCATCCCATATGTTTGAGAACAAAATGGTCACTTCTTGGGAAACTGCCGCAAAACAGAAATAAAACTGGAAGTTGATGCCCCGGTGGCTCTTTTATTAAATGTAATTAATTTCTTGCACTTTACTTCAAGTTTGCTAGCGTTCAGCGAGTCAGACCAGTAGCCAATCAATTTGATGACAGACTTTGGTATTTCACAAAAACCAGAGCAACGTAAATATCGCTGAAGTTCTCTGAGTGAATTATGTATTCACATAGCTTGTTAAGGCAGTCACATGACTTTAATGCATCTATATTCATTAAAAAAAAATAAATTCTATAACAATATATTCTGTAAATGTATTTCAATTGAAGTTTGTGCATGTCCTCTAACAAATAAAAAATGTAATTAAGAGAGCGTCGTTGTTTTTAAATGCACATTTTGGAAAATGTATTCGCATAGTGGTTTTTCTATACAGCATTTTTTTTATGCTAAATCACAAAACTTGCATAAAATTGGTTGATGGCAACTCCGCTAGTCACTATAAACTGCTGTTGAATTTAAACATTTGTGTGTACATACTTCAAAAATTCTCCTTTTGTGTTCCATAGAAAAAGATAACAACATGCAGGTTTGGAACTAAATGATGGAAGGCAGAATAGACAGAATGTAAATTCTTACCATAGATTGAGTATAGAGGATATAGATTATTTAATACAATTTTATTACCTAAAGATAATCCATGTTATTCCCTATTTAGTAATTAATCAGAAAACAAGGACAACATGAACTGACCTTTGCCCTTCCATTTTATCTTGGACACAGATTGGCTGAAGTCCACATGGATTCGCCGATCATCTATTAGGACATTATCCATTTTAAAGAACGCTTTTTCACAGTCTTCCTCCTTATCAAAATCAAACACAAATACATTTAACATGGTCAGAGATCAACCCTGCATGAGAAGCCACTTTCAATTAATCTGAAGACTTCACATCTTTAGTACCGAATTTCAGGCTCTAACCTAGTTATTTAAATAACGCACCGTTCCCTTTAAAGCTGACGCTATGGCAAACTCCTCCCGGAGTGCCGCTTTCTGAAGCCTGATCATGTGTGTTTACACCAGCTCAAACACTAAAACCGCATTGACCAGTTGAGTGTGTATGTGTGTTTGTGCGTCAAATATAACAGACAGCAGAGCTGCACCTCTCCTTCACGAGGCGTGCAGCGCATGCAGACAATATATTATTAAATTACATCCTTCTGCTGTTTAATGATCACACTTGGCCATATCAAGATTTGGATTTGAATAATTGCTGGTGGGCTGATGCCCATTCTGATCTCGAGACACTTGTGAAGTGTACGTTCAAGATGGTTACTCCGAAATTTTGTCTCACGTCCATCCTCTGGACTGGTGTGTGTTGATCGAACTGAAAAACACATACTTTCATGTGCAAATAGCCCCTCATCACAAGCCATTCTTGAGATTAACCTTCGAGGGCACTGCATACTGGTTCAAAGTCGATGCGCTGCTTGCACCGCTGAATGACTGATTGCTTTTAGCGCAGACAGAGGCACAAGGCATTTTGAGCCTTTAGGTTTCAAAGTCAACTGGGTGAAGGGTGTGATGTACCCAACTCTGTGACCATGTCAACACTTCTGACGGACAAAAGGACTCTATTCTATTCTCTGATGCTTGACAAGCTAGGTACTTTTAGCAGGCCTTGGGTTTAATGGCCTCCGCAGTCACCATCACCCCCCACTGGGTTTGTTCCATTTTAGGGATCTCAAGTGCTGGATCAACTCGAGTGTGCCTCGTCATGGTTGCTTAACTTCTTGTGTTGGCTGCTTAGCAGTGCTGGCTATTTGGAAAAGTTCTGCGTTTTCTTGGCCAGGTGAACAGGAGCATAGTTATCACAACACAGGCGTCCAACACCGGTTGGGAAGCCCTGTGCGAGTGTCGTCCATCCTTTGGTACCTGGACAGATGTGCAAGTGGCTTGGCACATAAATTGCCTTGCAGTCTTCCTAGCTCTCAGACGTTTTCGGTAAGCTATGCAGGGCTTTCACATTCTGATCTGGACTAACAATTCTGCAGTGCCATTTTGCACCCATTATTGGATCTGGCACACCAACTCTTCTGGTGTGAACTGAACTGTGGCGAAGATTTGCTCTTGCATTAGTGGTTCAGCCAAGAGGAATAGAGACTTCACCGTCAGGCAGTTCTGAGGATTTGGGAGGTATGCGGGGAAACTGAGGAGGAGCTGTTTGCTCCCCGGATATCATCGCATTGTTGCCTCTAGTACTCCATGACTCAGACTTCGCTAGCTTACAAATGGCCAGCGAAACGCAAGTATGCATTCCCTCCAGTTTGTTTGCTACACCATGTTATGCAAAATTCAGAAGAGGGAAACCAGAGTGCTCCAACTGCCCTTGGTTCCCGGAGATGGTAGGGCAGTTGGATGCCCTCTGTGGAGAATTCCATTGAAAGATCTGCTTTCGTAGGCTCGAGACACAATCTTGCATCCTTTTCAAAATCTGTTCAAGCTTTTATGTTTGCCCCCCTCCCAAATGGGGCTCTTCTGACACAGTTAGATTGTCACAGCCAGTACTCGACACCATAATACAGGCCAGAGCCCCCTCAATGAGATGGCTATATGCCTTGTTGCTCTCCAAGCAAAGACTTTCTCACTGGGTTGTTCACGCCATTATGCTTGCTTAGGATTTGCAAGGCGTACCATGTCCCATGGGTGTTAAAGCACACTCTACCAGGAGCATGACCTCCTGCTGGGCTTGCGGTGTATCATTACAGGACATCTGCCAGGCTGCAGGCTGGGTTTCCCCCAACACATTTGCCAGGTTTTTTAACTTGGATGTTTCCCCTCTTCCCGGATACTTCCTGAAAAGGAGAGTTGATTTCTCAGTGTTCACAGAAACATTGTGTTCTGGCTGTTGATTTGTTCATACCATTCCTTGACTCTACGCAGACTGAAGAACAATGTTTAAATACCCTGTTGGCTTATGACATAACTTAATTTTGTTGGTCTATGACCGTAAAGGACTTTATTTCCTTACTGCGGTGTGGATGTGAATTTCTGTGCAGCCATGCCCAGTATGGCAAGTGTCATTGTTATATTTTTAACAATGCGTGGTTGAGTTTCTCTTTTCCTACTTATTTTTCAAAATGAAGTTGAGAGTATTTCAACAACCCTAATGGCAAGTTATGTGTGTGTGTAAATCAGTAGCACAGAAAGATGGTACACATTTTCCCACAGAGTCAGCTACTGAAGCAGTAAAGTGACCAACTTGAAAGGGGATGCGATTCACACTAATGATTTCTCGCTGTTAAGGGACAGAGATATTCACTCTTCCCTTTAGTCAAAAAATCCTGATGAAATGGTGCTGTGCTTTTATTTTATATGCCTGCAGCGATGCGCACATCAAGGGCAGAACGTCAAGCGCCTTCTGCCAAGAGATTGGTGTAATTCTAAAGGACTTCAGAGAAAGTAACTCCTGCAAGGAGTTTCCCATAGTGTCAGCTACTGACGAAGCATCTCGTTCCCTCCTTTTAGGGGAACCAGGGTTAGAGTCGTAACTGTACACAATGGTTATCGGAGTTACCATAGACTTTGTCAGTTCAAACCAATCTGGCCATTCTTTATTGACCTCTCTCATCAAGGCGTTGCCATCCATAGAACTGCCCCTCACGGAATGTTTTTTTAGTTTTTAGCATCATTCTTAGTATATTCTAGAGACTGTTGTTTGTGAAAATCCCAGGAGATCAGCAGTTACAGAAATACACAAATCAGCCCATCTGGCACCAACAATCATTCATGCGATTATCTAATCAACCAATCATGTGGCAGCAGTGCATAAAATCATGCAGATATGGGTCAGGAGCTTCAGTTAATGTTCACATCAAGATTTGATCTCAGTGATTTGGACCGTGGCATGATAGTTGGTGCCAGATGGGCTGGTTTGATTATTTCTGTAACTGCTGATCTTCTAGGATTTTCATGCACAACAGTCTCTAGAATTTACTCTGAATGGTGTCAAAAACATCCAGCCAACGGAGAATGGCCAGACTGGGTCGAACTGACAAAGTCCAAGTAACACATAACCGCTCTGAACAATTGCGGTGACGAGTGTAGAATCTCAGAATGCAATGCGCTGTCTTGGCAGCACGAGGGGGACCTACACAATATTAGGTAGGTGGTTTTATATTTTTGCTGATCAGTGTATATATACACACATACATACATACATGCATACATGCATACACACACACCACACACACACAGGGAAATATTTCTAATTATAAAATGCATAATTTCTGTTTTTATCCACTTTTCGAATCATGGCATTCGAATTTGTATGCCTTGTTTATGCTCTATTAACCCATGTGCGACTTTTGGGACATTTTTGTCTTTTATTTTAGTTTTTTTCTATCATTTTGGCTGCACTGGATCATTTCATAATGCCAACGGCAAGGTATGTATTTTGGGGGGAATTTTGATATTTCAACCTCAGTTCCTACAATACATAGTGTACACAAAATAGTTACACTCAGGACCTTTGGGACAAAAATATCCCCTTTGAAACCCATTAAATCATGAATTCTATGATATGCTTTTATTCAGGAGCCCTGACTTCAAAAATGAAATCGTTTATATTTTCCACAGATGGTGCCATTTTTCTCATGAGCAAATACATGCTTTTTTCCTATTTTCCGTCTGCCAAATTAAAGAGCACTGCAGGCCAATTGCATAAATTATGCATAAAATTGTGTGGGCGTGTTGGTATAGATGTCAGAGTGCATTTTGTATGTGTGTATTGAGAAACTTGTGTGTAAAAAACAACAATGGCATTATGCAAACAAACTGGCATTTAAAAGGTTAAAATTCTGAAAATGAATGAATACTTGGTAGTTATTATCAGGACTGATGTTGGTTAAAAACATTAATTCATTGAAAGTGGAAAATACAATTCATATATAATATTATTATGGCAGTTTTTTTGACGCTGACATTTTTGTCCTCTAAGGACCTCTGAGTAACTTTATTGGCTATTAACTGTTACTTGTAGTGACCTTGACAGAGTAAAACAACTGCACAAAGTTTGAGATTGTCTAAAGAAGTGAAGTAATTTAAATCTAATTTCACTAAGACAAACCTTTTCAAATTCAATAAAAGCGTAGCACAGAGAATCTCCTGACTTCCAGTCCCTGATGATCTCACAACTGCAAACAAACACAGACGTGTCAGACCATTGACAGTAGACAACACTCTGCAGTACTTATCGACATGCCAAATGCTTCATCACTAAAAGTTATTTGCATGGGAGCATAATTACAGCCCAGTTAAGTATCTACCTCAAAAGTACAATGATCATAGTTCATGAACCATTTCTTTCAGTATACAGCCCTGATCTTTAACCACAACTATAAAGGTCAGACTATCCTTCTTACATTGCGATTTTCACCACATAAATTTTTCTTTTTTTTAACTTGCATTTGGCAAGTGTAAAAAGCTCTATTCTCTCACCATTTAATGGCACCAAAGCGTGAGAAGATGATCTCTAGGTCTTCATCTGTGGTGACAGGGTTCAGTTTACACACAAACAGCACGTTCTCGGGAGGTTTTATGTCAGCATCTGGCAGATCACCCACCTTACAATGACAAATAAACATTCAAAACATACACCGAAACAACAGCACCTTCACTGGGGTAGGCGAGTCATTGAAGATATGCAAGAGTTCTTCAATTCGGGACATTTTTGACTACTTAATCTTGAAAAATTAAACTTCTTCAAAAGGTTTCATCAAATGTCCTGGAATAAAGATCTGATCATGGTCTTGATCAAACTTTGTGGATTTTGCTATAATTTGTGATAAGAGTGGATTTTCAAGATTGTGCATGACGTAATGTCTTTTTTCTCTACTGCAGTACTGCGCAAATGGGTACCATTTGAAAACTTTGAATCAGAACTGTTCACAGAATGGCAATCACATCCGCATTTACATTACATAAAGTAACAAAACTGAAAATCTCTATGTTCCAAATGAATACCACCTAGTGGTAATGTAGAAATATGAATCTTACGTTTTTCGAATAGCACTCAAATAGTCAATTTGTAGAGCAAAAGACAGAATGATCTCAGGAATTAGAGTATTAGGGCACTATATAAACAATTCATTTGCTGACGATATAAAATTAAGCAATATCATGAATATTATGATAATTTTAATGTGCCTTTAATTTGGCCACTGTCTTTCCTTAAGAGTGTGTCTTTGACTCATTTTTAGTCTTTCAGTGCAGCACAATTAATCAAAACAACAGAATTGCAATATGGTCAAATATAAAACCACAAAAGGCTGTGATTTTATTACATGAATACATGGTCTGTTCACTGCAGCATGAGCAGGTAATGTACTGTTCTATGTTGGGCATGATACACTGTTTTCAGTGCTCTGAGAGAGGTAAGAGTACATTTATAAGCATAGTTCTGCAGGTTCAAACATTCGCGCAACTCTTAGGCTACTATATATATTATTAGCTGTATTTTTACTATCGGTTCAAATGAGGGTGTGCTAGTGTATGCCAAGGCCAGTTTCGTTCCCACTCTCACTTCCAGGGCCTCCTTGTAGGCTTACTCGGGGCCAACAGCCAAGCAACCTGGCCGCTGATAATCCTTGGGCCCAAAGGGGGATCGAGGTGGGTTCAAAGGAGGAGTTTCTCTGAGTCAGGTCAGAGGTCTCAGCAAGCATATTGTTGCTTAATTTGCCAATTTGTGTATCCAGCGCACAACAGTACAGGTTCTGAAACTATGTTAAACAATTTAGAGAATAATACAAATCAGTGTTCATTTCGAGGGATAGCTAGTCACCTGGGTCTGATCCCACAGCTAGAGTTTCCCTCTTACTTGTGAAATGGGCGGGGTGTGTGACAGAGTGCCATATTAAGTGTGGGTTTTAGGGCAATGCTGCAGGGCTTTTGGCTAAATTATGGGAATGCAGATCGATTTTGGTCTCACATCTCGAAGTCAGAGGCTATTGGCCACGGCTGACCAGTTAATAGCCCATGCTTTGTGTTCTGCAGAAGAAACAAGGCATACAAACCTTAGAAGGCATAAGGGTGAGACAATTATGAGAATTGTTATTTTTGGGTGAACTATTAGTTTAAGCTTCTAGTCCACTCAGAGAAGATATTTGACAAAAAATTAGGGAAAGTGCGTGGGATCACAAAATAGATGAAATGTCTGTGTTACAGCGCCACCTGCATTTGTTGGCATCTAGTGGAATGGACTCAAGGCTGAAACGCACGTTAAGCATGTTTAACCGGACCGCACATTTAAGCAATCGCATCAGCGGTACTGTAGAGTATGTTTCAACCATAACACTTTCCATGGACAGAGATCAAACAGAGCATAAGTCGCATGCCTTCAAAAACAGTAAAAAGAGTTTTAATGTTCAAGATTGTAAACATAAAATGTATTTTATTTATCAGATATTTATCTGTATATCTTTTTGTTATTTGGGGAGATTTTCTGTAAGATGAGATCAATATTTTATATTTATAATGGGTCCGCTCTGCTGTATGTGAATAAAGCGAGCTTTTTAATTTGGGTATTAAAAATGGCAGACAGCAGCCAAAAAAAATACAGTAGAACTTAGGGTCTAAAAATCATTCTAAAAGCGCAGTCACATTTACCTTTTCACAGCAAAATTCTGAGAAACAGAAAAGTTCCCCTAATTGAAGAATCAACCCCATATGTTTGCATTTAAATGATGCAATTTACCATCTCCAATAAAATGGCTTGAGTCTTTGCTTCTTTTTCCTTGATCAGTTCATCCAGCTCCTCTGTGTCTCTTCCATCCTCATCATTGATGGCTTCATCTGCTCCAATGCGACCACTCTGAAACATGCATGCATGACTTCAAGTATAACATCAGTTTCAAGTTACACGATCACAAGCAGTTAGCCCTAAATACAGGTGTAAACAGTGCTCAAATAATAATGTAACGTTGCTAAAAATGTATTTGCCCATGACACTCACATCGAGTTGTTCTTTAGTGGGTTCAGGAGACCGGTCTGGAACTGGGAGACCTGCAGGATCATCGAATGGGTCGTCTAGAATGACTGTGTGATTAATCCTGTAAAGACAAGACAGACAAAAACTTAAGCCCCTTTCACACCAAACATGAATATATACAACATTTAAGAATATTAACATCCATGACTATTCTAGGCCTGGAAGATCGCAAATGTTAAAATGCCCTGATATTAGCAGGTTTTCAATGATCATGAGAACTGTGTGTTTGGTGGTATTAACCATCAAAATATTACATCTGCGCATTCCATTTGCAGTATAAATGCAGCATAAGAGGCCATTCAAACAGAACACATTCTTGCATTGAAGCCAGACGCAACACAACGAATGGAACAGATTGCAGGTGTCTCGATTTAAAAAAGGTGAATACAAATGTAAAAATGCAGTACTCATTAGTTTAACCGATTAATCAGCAACAACAGTTGCGTGTTTGAACTATCGGCTATCTGAAAATAACAATGCTGATGGTTTCCAAAAGTTTTTTGTTTTGTTGGTTGTTGAATTCCTCCGTGGAAACAAACAAACAAACTCCAGCCGCTAGGTGGAACCAGCACAAAATGAAACCAAAATGCCGCCCAGCTTCCTTGGACGGTTAAGTGAATGTTCAGTGAGTCAGGCTGACTTGGCTGCAATGTGAAAATCACACCATGACTTACTCATTCCATTGACTTTATGAAGGACATCGCTTGCTGGGGGCAATGTAAATATTTTGCAGCCATCCTTAGTATCTATTCTCAATTTGGCCGGGAACATCAGTGCAAACGTGACCTTCAGTTGATGTAAGAGTTTCTTGCATTCCTTGAATTGATCACGTTTCTCTCGTCGAAAATGTTGAAGTTCTTCCAAGATAGCCTTTTATTCCTCGCCTAACACGAGATCTTTATCAGATGGTCTCAGAAATTTGGTCTAACATGTTTACATAGAAAAAAAAAAAAGAAAAAGAAAAGTGTAGAATGATGCAAAAAAACATTTGCCCTGGCCATTGTTATCAATTCTGACTAAAGTCTGTGCTGTTGTAATTTTACATTTTGGATTTGCAGTGGTAGAAGTCCATCATACCTGATGTCCTGATACGGGATGAAGTCAGTATCTACAAATGCCTCATTGATTTTAGTCAGCACGTCCATACCCTCCGTGACCTCTCCAAATACAGTATGAACGCCATCCAGATAATCCAGATTCTCTCCTGTGGTGATCAGAAACTGGAAGCCACAAGCAAACACACCAAAAAACATACAATCATACTTAAATCACATTAACAACACTGACAAAAGCGTATTGTTGGTGTAATTCAAAATACACTACCAAGTCAACAGTTTGGACACACCAACTAAATTTGTATTATTATATTGTATGATGTATACATCAAAAATGTCCCCCCAAATATTTATATTGGTTACAACACTGGTGTGTGTGTATATGCACTATAAACCTGGGAGCCATGCTGATCGCTGCCGTTGTTGACCATAGAGACTGTCCCTTTCTTTCTGTGCTTGATCCTGGGAATCTTCTCAGATTCAAAGAAGCGTGCCTGATCGCCGTACACTTTACTACATATGCAAACATCACCACCCCACAATACAGATGAATGTTAAACAATCTCTCTTTATAAAGGAATAATTCACTTCAAAATTGTCATTTTTTTCTTCAACTGAACACAAAAGATACTTAGCAGAATGTTGATGCTGCCCTTTTCCATTCAATGAAATAAAATGGTAACAAGGGGTCACATTTATAAAACACACACATATGATCAGATTTGATCCTAAATTCAATGGATGTTATCCTACGTTAAAAGTGAGGAACAAACTGGGATTTATAAAAAGCAACTGACGTGAAAAGCATTTTGTGTGTCAGTGCGCACTGACTTAAGTTTCGAATGACTTCTACTGATGCAAAAGTGTGACCTTATTTAAAAAAAAAAAACTTTGGACCACTGCCAGGTCACAGTGGACAGTTTTACCTGTACGATACCAAAAATAGAAAACAAGTGATCGATAGTTACTGCTGGTTAGGATTACCATAGAAAATACACCTTTTATCACTGTGGCTGCCTATAGCCCCCTCTATGTTTGTTAAATTTCCGAGTGAAAAATGCTGGGCACAGAAATGCATAAATTCGTCGACTACATACTCTACAGACATGTTTAGTAAGTTCTGCTCTCCATTTTATGTGCAGCTGCTATCACTGTAGTGGACCTGTTTTTAGATAAACAACACAAGTTTTCGCTTAAACGCCCCAGTGTTGCGAAGGCTGCGTGAACTGTAGCTCTCGTGCCCTATCATGAACACGCACAGAAGATCAATAGTCAGTGAACAGTTTCACTAAATAATACATTTGATTTTGGTTCATTTCTCCCTCTCCCAAAAACTGAAACAACCCAAATACACTGGAGATAAAGGTTTAAAAAAATGCTCCCTGACCACAGGCAAAATGAAACCATGTCACGTGAATGAATTGGGAATTTCTGTCATTAGTCAGCAGAATAATTTATCAAACCATACCGCACAGTCTATCTATCTATCTGTCTGTATGAATGGATGTATATTAGGGATGGTCATTTTGTCTACTTGAATAATTGTAGAGTAGCATTGACTGTATAATATAATAACATCCGGAACGCCCTCAGAAGTAAATGGAAGGCAAGAAATATAGGGTGTGGCTTCAAGTTTGCTGCAAAAATCATTGTGACAGTTGGGGAAGTGATTAAGACATTTGAAAAGTCTAGCGAAGCCAATAAGTACCTGGCAGCCAAAATTCCATGCAGGAAGTCTACGGCAAAAGATTGCAGTAGAGACCAGGGAGACACTTCCCGCAAGCCAGAATGAAAAGCAACAGACTTAATGGGTCTTTGTCTAGAATAGGTGACTTCACTGCTAAGGACTATATGTATGTTAAGAGCGGACAATGATTAGTCACAAGAGTAGAGAAGTGCCTAGTATACAGCCACTGTTAAGGTTACGATAAGGTGGAGGGATCTATGTATTGCGACCCTTTGCGTTAAAGGGGAGGGAGAAGGGGGTTGTATGATTTGGGGTACTGGTTGGTTGTGTTTAAGTTCAGAGGAAGGGCCAAACGTTCGTGTTCCTTAAATGGTACGGTATCAACAGATATCCCTGGTAAAGAGAAACACATCAGCAGATAGGGTAATATTAGGAGTCATAAACTGGAATGTTGGGGGACTAAATAATCCTGTGAAACGAGGGAACGTTTTTTCACACCCAAAATCTCTAAAAACAGATATAGGTTTTATCCAAGAAAAGCATATAAAGGGAGTAGACAACAGGTAAAGAGCTAATTGGATTGCACAGATATACCAGTCTACGTTTACTATATTAAAGTGTAGATTAATCAATTAGACTATGATACAACTATAATCAGGAAAGCGTGGGAAGGAGACTTAGGTTTAGTTATTCAGGAGGAACAAGAAGAATGTTTACAGAAAGTAAACACATGCTCAATAAACGTAAGACATAACTTAGTTCAATTTAAAACTTTGCATAGGCTTTACATGTGTAAAACTAAACTACATACATTTCCACCAGAAATATCACCTGATTGCAATAAATGCAAAGCTGCAGAAGGAACACTAATTAATTTGTTATGGTCATGTAGTAAACTCCAGAATTATTGGACTGACATTCCCTCTCAAACACTCATAAAAGGGAGGTTAAACTAGATCCATTTGTGGCTATACTAGGGGCAAAATGTGAGCTTTCATTTAATAATAGTGAGCACCAGTCTCTCTCATTATTTATGTTTTTAACAAAGAGCTTGATCCTTCAGATGTGGAAAGTGGATACAGTTCCAACATTAGATATTTGGTTAAAAGAGCTGGTGAACATTCTACATATAGAGAAATTAAAATCTTATTGAAAAAACAATGTGGAAGCCTGTATAGGACTACTTAGGAATATAACTGCTTTGCACTTTTTCACATACTGTATTCTTAATGCTTATATTGAGCAAATGCTGTGACTCCACACTGTGATTTCATCTGACTGCCCTTTCTTTGTTCTATAATTTATTTATTTGTTTCTCTCTTTCTTTTAGATATATTTGACACTATTTTGTGTTTAATTCTTCTTCTTTAGTTGAATTCAACTACTGTCAAGTTCCTTTTTGGACCTTATAAGTGTTGAACTGTATACCTTAACGGGGAGAAAAAAAGAAAAGAAAAAAAAAAAAAAACTTAACGTTGCACAGTAGTATGTACCGGTGCCATAGTACTAACACGTCCTCAAGCGTCACAATATCACTGGTGCTACAGTGTTTTTCATTAAGAGAGAGCAAGGCATACTCAAGACAAAACAGCCAAAGACCTTTCCCTAAGGGGCCTTTCACTCCGAACGTGTCCTCCTTTTTCTTTGCAAGCAGAAGGATGGACTTCTTTGGCTGTCGAAGACATGAGCTAGATGGAAGCCTTTTCAGCGTCTTGTGCAGGGGCGATGCATATTTTTTTTTTAAACAGTTTTTCTATTTAAAATGAAATCCAGCCTTTAAAATGCATCTCAAGGCCACCCTGTTCTGTTTTATTCATTGTACTGCATCAGTCGTAGCCCAAGAATGCGATTGGACTGTATGGCCCGTAAGTCGTCATTAGTCCTTGGCACACATCCAAAAATGTGTATTTTTATCTTAAATTTGATTAATATTCAATCTTTAATTTTACAAACTTACCATCCATACAACTCATTTGCTATATTCCAAGTTTTCTGAAGTCATACAATAACTTTGAGTGAGAAAAACACAGAAATTTAAGCTGTTTTTAGCCATAATCAACTCACATCACATTCACTTGCGCTTACAGTTGCGCATACTTTTATGATGCTTATAGACACTTTTGGAGCTTGACAGCACTTGGTCTCCATTCACTTTCATTGTATGGAAAATAGTAGCGTGAACATTCGGCCTAACATCCCCTCTTGTGTTCCACTGAAGAAAAAAGGTAATTCATGTTTGAAACAAGTGAGGGTGAGTGTATAATGACAGAAAGGTCAGTTAGCACACAAAATTAGCTCTCACCAGAACACAGATTCTCCTCCTCTGCCTGTACCAGTGGGGTCACCCATCTGAATGATGAAATCTCTCTAAAAGGTGGGCAGAACCATTGAGACATCTTAATATGAATACTTCCACCACAATTTGCAGTGACATCATATTCCTGCATTATTAATATACATTGCACACAGAATGAAAGACATTTCTAAACATATACCTGAACATTGTGAATAAGACAATAGTTGTAATATTTGATTTTGCACAGCTTCAGGAAGTTCAGGGAGGCTGTAAATGAAAAGGACAATATTCGTGAGGTCAAACATGGTCATGTAATCAAAGGCTCTTGCATCATTTGTTAACAAATATTAAATATTGAATGTAATGACTTTCAGGCATTTATAAATTAGACACTTTTAAGGCCACTGTATATTTTCTCTTCACTCAGTTATACAATTAGCAAGTTCACAGTTTTTAAGAGCAGTTTTTTTTTTGTTATTTACTGCAGTTATTAAAATTATTTGTGTATAGATTACAACCGTATGCCGAAAGATCAGGTTAGATGTCGTGACACATATATACTATCATCATTCACTCTACCAGGACACCGACGCAGAACGTTTTTGTAATGGTTTCTGCTGTCGACAATTCCAAAATCTCTGTATTTGTCAGGATTATTTTCTTGAGTAATTTAAGCGTTGAACAAAACACGTGATATTAGAAATTCATCTTCTCTTTTACCAAAGCTGCGTGTGTGTAATACGTTTAAACACTTCTTCTGACGCTATATGTTACTAATGATTACCTTTCGGTCTCTCTTCAGAGTACAAATCGATCACAATATCGCCTAACGTCGTTTCCAACAGAACCGCCATCTCGCGAGTTCATCAGACATGCGCCGGACAGACACTGCACATGCGCGCTAAGAGGCGCAGATACCACCACGTGACACCACTGAGTTCAACGCAAAGATTGCAGAAAAGAAAAAACAAGAGAGTTTAATATAACAACGATGCACATCTAAATAGACACTTCGGCCCAAACCATTATACATACAGACAGACTGTACTGTGACATGTGTATTAAACTCAACATGTAATACACGCCCAATGTGAACAACTGCTTTGACAACTGCTTGAGGGGTAAAAACAAAAAGATTAAACGCGGTCTCTAAAACGAACAATACAAAAGTTAAAGCAGAAAACAAGCTTATGGTCTATGAGACTTTCCTCCACATCTCTAAAAGTTATTTGTGTGTGTGTTGGTGTGATGTTTTATTTAAATAGATCACCAGTACATTATTCAATATTCTAATCAACGTATGTAATGGAAAAACAAGGTAGCCTACAGTTTAAGTCAGAAGTTTACATTCACTTAGGCTGAAGTCATTAAAACTCATTTTTTAACCACTCCACTCCTCATATTAGCAAACTATAGTTTGGCAACTTTGGCAAGTAATTTAGGATATCTTCTTTGTGCATGACACCAGTAATTTGTGCAACAATTGTTATTAGACAGATTGTATTAGACAGATTAATCTAGGATTAAATGTCAGGAATTGTGTGTATTTGGCTAAGGTATATGTAAATGTCTGACTTCAACTGTAGTATATAAAAACTTGAGAATAATCATAAAGTGTAATGTACAAATAACAAACTGGATAAAATTATTTTGAGCCCTTTAGGGTAATTTCTTTGAATATGCCAACAGAGCAGTAATAAATATTACAGACAATTCGCATTGTTATATTTTATCTATGTATTTTTCACTCAGTGTAATTTTTATGCAAACACCTGTACTCCTACTTATTCATGCGACTATCTAATCAGCCAATCGTGTGGCAGCAGTGCAATGAATAAAATAATTCAGATACGGGTCAGGAGCTTCAGTTAATATTCACATCAACCATCAGAATTGGAAAAAAAAGTGATCTTAGTGATTTCGACTGAGGCATGATTGTTGGTGCCAGACAGGCTGGTTTGAGTATTTCTATAACTACTAATCTCCTGGGATTTTCACACACATCAATCTCTAGAATTGACTCAGAATGGTGCCAAAACCAAAAACATCCAGTGAGTGGCAGTTCTGTGGACAGAAATGTCTTGATGAGAGAGATCAACGAAGAATGGCCAGACTGGTTTGAGCTGGCAGAAAAGCTACAGTAACTCAGATCATCTCTCTGTACAATTGTGGTGAGCAGAATAGTATCCCAGAATGTCAACTGTCAAAACTTGAGGCGGATGGGCTACAACAGCAGAAGACCATGTAGGGCACTTTATTTGAACAACAGTGTTCCTTGTAAAGTGTGCAGTGAATGTATATTAGAGTTATTTCATGCTGACACAATATCAAAGTTAATAGACTACTAGTCCTGCCTCTTTGTATTTTCATTTAGATCCTGTATTTTTTTAATTATAGTGGAGACTGGGACAATATTTACAGGCCCAAACAATGGTTAGACATATTTTCATGTTACCTTTTTACAGTTAAGCTGTTTTATGAATTGTTTTGTGCTTCATAATTGTTTTGCTCTATCAATTTAGCTGAAATGGATATCACTCTACTTAATGGCAGGTTCACATTGTGACAATATACCCCACAATTGGGGCACATTGTTACAAAAGGTCATCATGTGCTAAAATTTTTTTCCCTGGGCTATAGCTGGAAATATTTAATAGGTTTTTTTGTAGCCTAGACTTTAAGATACGGAAAAACACTATGTTATACTAGCAGGAATTACAAAGAGTGATTTTTAAAAAAATGTTTAATCCAAAAATGATGGGCCTACTTTCACTTTTGGTATAACATCCCTCTTTTTACAAAATACAAATTTTAGGATATGCAAACATTGATCACAGATATCAAACATTAATTTATGTGTTCCATGATTGTCACATTATATAGCCCTGTATTTATACTGTCTATATATATATATATATATATATATATATATATATAAAAGAGAGAGAGAGAAAGAGAACACTAAACTGTTACCCATAACTAAAGCATGACAATAAATAATTATTGAAATGCAATGACCAAACATGTATTTATATTAATTGCTGTTTTATGATTGGACCAGACATATGCAATTTATTTTAAATTAAATGGCTAAAATGTTATATTAAATAAAAGTTAATAAAATAAAAAATAAATAAAAGTTACAGCCATTGGTAAACACTTCAAAGTGTAATAGACTCTGTTCAGGCTGCTTGTAGGTTCAGAAACAATGTGTAATTTACTTAAAACCTCAGGAATGTAGCTTTTCAGAGCTGTTTATATGTTAATAGCCACCATGAATATTTCGGAAACACAGTACATTTTTGTTAGTAATGGTTATGGTCTATCTTCTTAGTTATTACTCTGAATATATGCAAATATATCTAGTTAAGGTAAATAAATGGACAATATAATGTATAAATGATAAATGTATAAAATATATAAAACCTATATATGTGTTTGTGGTTTCGGTGTCTTTCCCTTTAAAGGAATCTTGCAGTAAAAGGTTCTCAGGCAGGTCAAGACAAGTTTCTGTAAACAAATATCAAAAATAAAACTGCATTTTCACAAACAAACAAATTTGAAGACACATGTATTTACATGTGATCGGAATGTTTACAAAAGATTCCTTAAGAATAATTGATCCCAGTGGATATCTGGTTCCGTCTCAGGGTCAGGACAGCAAAATACTAATATAATGCTGCTGTCGTTTTCAGCCAGGCTTTTTTCTGTGCTCTGTGATCACGTTCCAGAGTTTACATAGAACTCCACCTCTGGAACACAAAGAAACACAATCACACATTACTTATTGTCACTTTTTATTTTACAAAGTGTAAAACAGAAGCTTGAAAATCCCAAAGTGAATGTGAATTTGTGAGAATCTTACCAAGAAATGTCCAGGTCAAATTTTGCACAAAAATCAAAAGAAATAAACAAGAACATGTTGCCAATTTTAAGGAGTATTGAGATACTTTGCAGTGTGATATTATTTTCATGACAATAAACATTTCCTCAAATTTTCTTTAATGCAATGTGAAAAAAATCTCCTTATCATTACTGTAATATAGTCATAAAACTATATAACTGGAATTCCACAGATCCAATAATACCATAATATACTTAATTTGTAAAGTACACCGATGAGCCAAAACATTATGACCACTGACAGGTGAAGCGAATAACGATGATCTCCTAATAAGGCCACATGTCAAGGTCTGGTTAGATTAGATGGTAAGCAAACAATCAGTTCTCGTAGTCATCGTGTTGAATTCAGGAGAAATGGGCAGGAGTAAAGACCTGAGCGACTTTGACAAGGGCCAAATTGTTATGGCCAGACAACTGGGTCAGAGCATCTCTGAAATTGCAAGGAAATCATAGGGTGATCCCAGTCAGCAGTGGCGAGTTCCTACTGACAGTGGTCCGAGGAGGGGCAAACCACAAACCGGCAATATGGTGTTAGGCGCCCAAGGGACATCGATGCATGAGGGCAACAAAGGCTATCCTGACTGATCCGAACCGACAGAAGGTCTACTGTGGCACAAGTCACAGAAAATTGTAAAGATGGTTACGGATGGAATGTGTTACAACACACAGTGCATCGCACACTGCTGCGTATGGGGCTGCTTAGCTGTAGACCAGTCAGAGTTCCCATGATGACCACAGTCTACCGTCGAAAGCACCTACAATGGGCATGCGAGCATCAGAACTGGAACTTGGAACAGTGGAAGAAGGTCACCTGGTCTGATGAGTCCAGTTTTCTTTTACATCATGTGGGCAGCCATGTTCGAGCACTGTTTACCTGGGGAAGTGATGGCACTAGGATGCACTGTTGGAAGGCGACAAGTCGGTGGAGGGAGTGTGATGCTCTGGGAAACCCTGGATCCGGCTATTCATGCGGATGTCAAATTGACATGTGCCAACCTACCTAAACATCGTTGCAGACCAGGTACACCCCTTCATGGCAATGGTATTCCCTGATGGCAGTGGCCTCTTTCAGCAGGATAATGCACCTGCCACACGGCACACATTGTTCAGGAATGGTTTGAGAAACATGATGAAGAGTTCAAGGTGTTGCCCTGTCCTCCAAATTCCCTATATCTAAATCCGATTGAGGATCTGTGGGATGTGCTGGACCAACAAGTCCAATCCACGGTGGCTCCACCTTGCAACTTACAGGATTTGAAGGATCTGCTGCTAATTTCTTGGCACCAGATAACACAGGACACCTTCAGGGGTCTTGTAGATTCCATGCCTCGGCGGGTCGCGCTGTTATGGTGGTACGCGAAGGACCAACAGTATATTACGCATAGTGTAATTATGTAAAATATAATTTCTTATTTTAAATTTCTTATTGATTTGGTGGTGAAATATGACCCAGACATGTTCTTGAAAGCTTTTGTAAGATTCACCTTTTTAGTAACTAGCAGCAGAAAGCCAGGACTACTGATTTGATTTAGATAAAATCTAGAATATTACAGATGTGTCTACGTACCGTAATCTCAAAGTCTTCAAGTCATCTCTTGTGACATAATGAAGGATATCATCAAGGGTGTAATCTTCAGCTAAAATCTATGATATGGAGGGAAAAAAATTATTTCATAACACACTGTAAAAATCTATGATATGGAGAGAATTTGTTTTAATTTCACAACACATTGTAATCTTGTAAAGGACTATACTGTTATTTCCACCTAAAAAGTGTTATTTATATTTTGTGTGTCAAAAACAGTTGTAATTTAGTTTTTCAGAACTATTATCCTTTCTCTGTGTCGCACACCGGACACATCTGGCAGACGACATGGCGCGATGTGTCAGGTGTTATAGTTCTGAAAGTTATAGTATCTTTGCATGCTACATTAAGCTCTTTAATCTCAAATGATCAAGGAAATTCTGATTCCTCATGATATGACTTCTTGAAAAAATATTTCCATAGTTGTTGTTTTACCCTCTCTATGGAATCTACATCTGCCCCGTGAAGTTTGAGCCATTCCAGAAGTTCCTGGTCTTCATCTCGTTCTACTGAACTCTTCATGTTCACAAGGGGAGCAGGAATATCTCCTAGAAACACAGGGATGAATTTATGATGTTTATAATCCTGATGTTCTTATTTAAGTGTCCAAAAATGAAAATGTATTTCAGTGTGACATAGGGCTAGGTGATAGGATGATGTTATCGGATATTGACGATCTCCCTATGTCGATTTCGAGACTCATTGATAGACGATGATTGACAATATCGTTAAATAGCAAAACCATGGATCTGTCAAGTTGCACGATATATTAAACAGAGGTTGAATCCAGCTCCTCATTCACAAGCTCCTCGTCCAAATGCAGATCTGCATTTCTTGAGCGTGTAAAGGCCCAAGTATACTTCGTTTTTGCGTGTTCCTGATCACCTTGCACCTGGTCGACCATGTTGCCTTTGTGAGTATACTTTTCTCACCACAAATTAATAGGAACATGTTCGACACATGCACACTAATCAAATCAAATCCCTTTATTGTCACTCAACCATATACACAAGTGCAACAGTGGGTGAAAGTCTTGGGTGCGGTTCCAAGCAACATAGCAGTCATGACAATCTACAATAAATATCTAATTTACACATAACACAATTTACACATCTTGGTTACACAACACAATATACACCTAATAACATACAATATACACAAAATAAGATACACTTTATACAATAAAAAAATATATATATTTATTGGGAATAAATATGCAAGTGTTGTGTTGACATTCAGTCTGTCGGCTGATAGTCAGTTGCCAGTGTGTTATTAAGAGAAAGTATAAAATGTTAGAGTCCAGTCTGAGACTAATAAAGTGAAATGTCGATATATGTATTGTGAGCGATCAAGAGTTCAATGTCTGATTGCTTGAGGCAAGAAGCTGTCATGAAGTCAGCTGGTGCAAATCCTGATGCTGTGGTACCGCCTGCCTGATGTTAGCAGTGAGAGCAGCGCATGGCTAGGGTGGCTGGAGTCCCTAATGATTCTCCAAGCTTTTCTCACACACCGCCTGGTGTAGAAGTCCTGGAAGGAGGGAAGCTCACCTCCGATGATGTGTCTGGCTGTTTACACCACACTTTGCAGGGCTTTGCAGTTGAGGGCGGTGCTGTTGCTGTACCAGGCAGTGATGCAGCCAGTCAGGATGCTCTCTCCAGTGATGGTGAGGACCAATGTGAGGATGCAGTGGTTCATTCCAAACTTCTTCAGCCATCTCAGGAAGAAGAGGCACTTGTGAGCCTTCTTCACAATGGGCTCTGTGTGGATGGACCATGTGAGTTCCTGTGATGTGGACACAGAGGAACGTGAAGCTGCTGATCCTCTCCACCACTGCTCCATTGATGGCGATGGGTCTGTGTTCTCTGTCTGTTCTCCTGAAGTCCACCACAAGCTCCTTGGTCTTACTGATATTGAGGGAGAGGTTGTGCTACTGGCACCAGCGTGTAAGAGTGTGCACCTCCTCTCTGTAGGCCGTTTCATCATTGTCAGTGATCAGACTTGCCACCCTCATTTCATCAACGAACATTGTAGCTGTGTGTTGCCACGCAGTCATATGTGTAGAGGGAGTACAGGAGTGGGCTGAGAACACAACACTGCCGAGCTCCAGTGTTGCGGGCCAGTGGAGAGATGTTGCTGCCCATTTTGACCACCTGGCATCTGCCCGACAGGACGTCCAGGATCCAGCTGCACAGAGAGCCGTTTAAGCCCAGAGCCCGGAGTTTCACATCAAGCTTGGAGGGCACCATGTTGTTGAATGTTGAGCTGTAGTCAACAGCATTCTCACATATGTGTGGAAGAGAGCAGTATGTAGTTTATATGCAATGGCATCATCAGTGGAGCGGTTGCTGTGGTAAGCAAACTGCAGTGGGTCCAGTGAGGTAGGCAGCACAAAGCAGATGTAATCTTTTTTTTTCTCCCCTTTTGTCCCCAATTTGAAATGCACTCAAATTCATCGTAGTGGCGTAGTGACTCGCCTCAATCTGGGTGGCAGAGTATGAATCTCAGTTGCCTCCGGGTCGGAGACGGCCAATCTGCGCATTTTACCATGTGGCTTGTTCACGCTATTCTCCACATCATCAACTCACCTCATGCCCCACCGAGAGCGAGAACCACATTATAACGACCACGAGGAAGTTACCCCATGTGACCCCACCCTCTCCCTAGCAACCAGGCCAATTGGTTGCTTAGGAGACCTGGCTGGATTCACTCAGCACGCCCTGGATTCAAACTCACGACTCCAGGGGTGGTAGTCACTGTCTTTACTTGCTGAGCTACCCAGGCCTATTAGCTTACATTTATACTTGCAAGTCGTACATTTAGAAACAAATCAGCCTTTCCCCCAATGTTTACATTCACTTTAGACATCACTCTCTGTGTTTAAATGAATACCTCACCAAGACGAGCATTTTGGCGGAATTATGATATGTATTTTATGTACCGTTTAGCATTTTCGGAACACAAGTGCATATTGTAATCAAATGGAGCAGCTGTTACAAGATCGCTAGCGAATGATAAAATTACATGCTCTGGATTACTTTCAACAGCAGAATAAGAATTTTAACTTTCTAATAAGTGACAGACGCCAAGGCTATCACAAATATAGCCGGTTCTTTTTTTGTTATTGACGTTTTCATCAGTCTGCTTGTCCGGTCGGGCAAGTAAAGTTCTCTTTCACTTCCCCCTTCAAAAATCTAATTTTCCCAGACAAGTGTTAATGTTGAGCCCAGATTAAATATTGTATTCAACATTATCAAATACATTTTTTTTCCTAAAGTAAATGTACCTTGTTTTAAAGGAGTTTTCAATATTATTTTGGAAAACAAGCCAAATAAGACAAATTAAAAACATATTTTGGGGCTAAGACTACACTCTCTCACCTTTATGTTCACTTCGATCCATCTTTAACTCACAAAAAAACTCTCATCTTAATAGAGCTGCATATCACATATTTTCTTCATGATAATATACAATGAACATGACACATATATTATGATTCCCTACGTCACGAGCCATCACGTTATACTCTAGCTGCGGTAAACGTGCGAGATGGACGAGCATCCCCGTGCCAGAGTCTGCATCAGCCGAGATAAGATTCAATCTCTTCCCCGGTCACTTCACGCAACTCATTGACGCAGCACTGAACCGCAAAGGGAAATGACAGTTTCTGAGTTTATTTTAATAGCTTCCTTATTAATTGAACTTTAATAAAGGATGCTTTAAAAATATAGCACTGGGGGGTTTCAATGCGAAACAGAATGTGGCACAATCATTTTTTATCTCGATTATCTTGTTTTCATAATCGTTGGAGCCAAAATCGTAATTGAACATAACATTTGATTACTCGCCCAGCCCTATGCCACAGTTATGCAAGAAGTCGCCAAATGTTTGGAAATGGACATCCAATCGCGTCCAAATTGAGAAATTTTTGTTTAAAAAAAGTGTTACCTGAACCTTTGCCATGTCCAACCTATACTTAGGCTTCTCTTACTAACCATAACTAATGTAGCCATGCTTTCCTGCCTTCACATTGATGTAAAATACCCCTTAACAAATGTGTAGTGGCGCCACTGCTCTTATGTCCTTGATGAAGCTTGAAATTATTAGGACAAAAACACATTATTAAACCTTTAAAATATCTATGTGGTTCTCACTCTCGGTGGGGAGCGTGGCGAGTTGTGCGTGGACGCCGCAGAGAATTACGTAAAGCCTCCACACGCACTAGGTCTCCGCCGTAATGCGCTCAATAAGCCACGTGATAAGATGCATTGATTGACGGAGTCACTATGCCAACACAAGGACTTTAAGCGCATTGGGCATTCCAAATTGGGGGGGAAAAAAAAGCAATTTGAGTTTGGGAAAGCATGATGTTGAGTAAAAGATGAGAGAAATATAAAATTTCTTGGGTAAACTATTCCTTCATTTGTGTGTATAAGTGTACATTTCAGACTGACCGATGGGCACGGAGCGACCCTTCAAGAGTTTGATCTCCTGTTCTCTCTCCTCCAGGACTTGCTGTATGATGGATTGATACTCTCTCTCTCTTTCTATTAACTCCTCCAACAACCTACAGCACACAAACACACACACAGAGAGAGTGAGAGAGAGACGCAAGTCAATGAGTTTTTCAGAGTGGTCGAGATACAGTTAAAGTCAGAAGTTTACATACACCTTAGCCAAATACATTTAAACGCAGTTTTTCAGAATTCCTGACATTTAATCATAGAAAACTTTCCCTGTCTTAGGTCAATTGGGATCACTACTTTATTTTAAGAATGTGAAATGTCATGAATGATGTCATGAGTAGATAGAATGATTTATATTTATTTCAGCTTTTATTCCTTTCATCACATTCCCAGTGGGTAAGAAGTTTACATACACTTTCTTAGTATTTGTTAGCATTTCCTTTAAATTGTAAATTGTGACTTGGGTCAAACATCTTGGGTCAAACATTTTGGGTAGCCTTCCACAAGCTTCTCACAACCAGACAGAACTGGTGTAATCTAGTCAGGTCTGTAGGCCTTTCCTTGCTCGCATACACTATTTCAGGTCTGTCCACAAATGTCCTATCGGATTGAGGTCAGGGCATTGTTATTGCCACTCCAATACCTTGACTTTGTTGTACTTAAACCATTTTGCCAAAACTTTGGAGGTATGCTTGGGGTCATTTTCCATTTGGAAGACCCATTTGTGACCTAGCTTTAACATCCTGGCTGATGTCTGGAGATGTTGCTTCAATATATACACATCATTTTCCTTCCTCATGATGCCATCTATTTTGTGAAATGCACCAGTCCCTCCAGCAGCAAAGCACCCCCACAACATGATGCTGCTACCCCCATGCTTCACGTTTGGGATGGTGTTCTTTGGCTTGCAAGCCTCACCATTTTCCTCCAAACATAAATATGGTCATTTTGGCCAAACAGTTCAATTTTTGTTTCATTAGACCAGAGGACATTTCTCCAAAAAGTAAGATCTTTGTCCCCATGTGCACTTGCAAACTGTAGTCTAGCCTTTTTATGGTGGTTTTGGAGCAGTGGATTCTTCCTTGCTGAGCAATCTTTCAGGTTATGTCAATATAGGACTCATTTTACTGTGGATATAGATACTTTTCTACCTATTTCCTCCAGCATCTTCACAAGGTCCTTTGCTGTTGTTCTGGGATAGATTCGCACCTTTCGCACCAAACTATGTTCATCTCTATGAGACAGAATGCATCTCCTTCCTGAGCGGTATGATGGCTGCGTGGCACCATGGTTTTTATACTTGCATACTACAGATGAACACAGTACCTTAAGGCAGTGTTTCCCAACCACTGTGTTAAAGATTATCAGGTGTGCCTGATAAAATTATAAAATTATCAAATTCCACAAAATAAATGCATGAAAAAAAAGTTATAACATAATAATTTCAGGGATCCAAACTCCTCACCTTTCGGAGAAATTTGCAGTTTTGAAACCATAATCAGTCACTTTTGTGAAGAGCAATGGTTAATGTGCAAAAGTGAGTGATATTTATACACGTTAAGGGTCTTTAACATGACTCACGTCAGCGCTGCAGAATACATTGAAGTCTTTGAAATGACGCCACTTTATACCAAAGTGTTTTTCACACACACACGTTTTTGCTTCAACAATAATGTCTTTTTACGTGGCAAACTCTGTGCTGCTTTCTGCAACTCTTGTCATGTTTAGGGCAATACGGCCCTTGACGCTGGCGTTGAACAGAGCTTTGACGTCTCGACTCAACAGGTGTGAAAAGCATTTTACTATGATGAAAGAACAGTTTAAATAGGCTACTGTAAGAAAATTATAGCATAGATCTGCTTTGTGTTTATCATTCTTAAGTCAGTAGATTTGTAGCCATGCAAGTTTTAATAAAGGAGAAGGACATTATTGAAACTCATTATTATTAGACTATTATTGTTGTCTTTTTGGATGAAAAATAATGCTCAGACTGAAGGAAGACTATAGATCTGCATTGTTCTTTTAATGCTCATACACTATAAAATCTCTTGGTAGATTTCGGTCATGAATGGTAAAATGATTCACTGATTCAATCCTAGCAAATAAGATGCTCATTTCTCGCCACCTAGTGACATTTCCAGAACTTCATTGAACTAATCAGTTAAAACAGAAACCGAAGCAAGCCTCACCAAAATACTCTTTATTTTGCAGCTAATTCTGAACAATTGTAAACTTGCATCACTAAAATAGCTGGACTTGGTGCTTTTAGCTTATTCTTTAAAAAACAAAAATCCCTAGAAAAAATGTCATGGACCAGTGATTGTCTTACCCTTTTTACCCCTCATGAGTTTGTATCCCTGTAATTTGTTGTGGCATTGCAAGAACAAGTCTACAGACAGAAGCATGAATAATATCTGAGAGCTATGGCGAAGAGGAAGATTACAGTGAATAATGAATTCAATTTCAGTCTGTTCCTCACACAAAGCTATTGTGTGACTTCAGAGACTTAGAATATGAAACACAAGTTGTGAGGACTACTTTCATGATGCTTTTTTTGTCCTTTTAGGAGCCTAACAGTCCCTGTCTCCATTTATATTAATTATATGAAAAAAAAAATAACAAGTTTTTGTGTTCCACATATGTCGTACAGGTTTGGTACAACATGAGGGTGAGTGAATGATGATAGAATTTTAATTTTTGTGTGAAAGCTGGGTATATAATGCAAGCGTTCACCTCTTGGTTTGGAGCTTCATGCGCCCCAGCTCCATGCTAATGGAATGTTGACCACTCTGAGACTCATGGGAGACAGTTGAACTGAGCGTGCTCACTCCAGATGTTACCACCGTGTCATCATGAACTATGGGTGGGACTATGTTCTTGAGAGCAGCGTTTCCTTGAGGACCAGTGTCGTCATCAATGTCCTCTTGTTCTGCTGGGTCACTTTCAGATGCCAGAGTGAAGTGTGGACGCAATTCTGAGTGCGAACAAGTGAACAACAAATGCAAGCATCAAAATCTCTTTGCTTAGAACAGAATATCTAGCAGAATGTTCACGATGCTGCAACAAAGCACCATCATAAGTAGTAGATTGTCATAAAAGTAATCGATTCGACTCGTGCAACATATTCCAAGTCTTCTGAATATGACAACTTTGTGTGAGGAAGAGAAAACGCTGAAAACTTTCCCTCTGCCATAGCTCTCAAATCCCATTTTCCCATTCAGAAGACTTGTATATCGCGTATGAGTTGTATGAATTGCTTTTATGGAGATTTATTGTCATTTTTGGAGGTCGTCCCTATTTACTTTCATTATATGGAAAAGGGCAGTGTGAAGATTCTGCTAAACAACTCCAATTGTGTTTCATTGAAAGAAAAATGTCAAAGGGTTTGGAATGACATGAGGGTGAGTAAATTAATGATGAATAACAATTCCTTTAAAGAACATAAGGCGAGATATAAAGTGCTGGTTAAAAAAATACATTTAACGATTAATCATGATTCGATATCGATTCTTAAAATCCCAAGATCAATCTTTTACTATGCGGTAACCCTCTACAATGCAAGTACATCACTTTCATGATTTCACTTGATTGACACATGATTGAGTAGTTTAGTTGTGAAAAAGATAAAATCGAGAGATCTTTTCACTATATGTTGAGAGCAAACATTTGGTTTGTGTAATGTGTGTCCAAAGACGAGATCCACACGATCCAGCTATCATTGAATAATATCTCTATTAATATCCTTTCTGTTCTTGACAGTCAGTTGTTGATCAAAAACTAAAAATAAACATTTAATGATCTGATCACAAATAGTACAGATGCGGTAAAGAAGCCATTCAACTCCACTATTGTTAATGTGCGCTCAACCAAAACAGAACTGCTGCTATTCTTAAAGAGACAGTACCGTTTTAGCACTTGTTCTACAAATCAGTGTAAATACCTATATACTAAATAGTGCAAATTATGATGGTAAACAAAACTTTTAACTATATAATTTATATATATATATTTATACATACACATACATGTATGCAATTTCTTTACATTATATGTATTGAAGGAACACATGAATTTATAAATTTGAAAAAAAAGAAAATGTTACCAAAATGACGAAAAGGTAATGATACAATAAACAGTATATATATATATATATATATATATATACACACATATAAATTGCCAAATAAATATGTTTGTAATGTACCAAATTAGAAAGTCCCCTGTATAAGTAAAAGCATTAGCTGAGAGAGAATTTCTTCCATATGGAAGCAAAATTGGCAAAACGCAAATATATGGCTATGAATCAGAATAAAATCGAATTGAGAGCTTGTGAATTAGAATCTAATCGAAATGGAAAATTTGTATCAATACCCAGCCCAAGAGATAAAGGAAAAAACAGATGAAAAAAAAAATAAATGAACTCTGCTGTTGTTTACCAGGTACTAATATGACAATGGCGGTCTGTACAGCCTTTCGAATGATGTTATCCAGTGCAAACATCCAGTGTGGCTTTATGTTGTGAGTCCGCAAGACTTTATTAACCTGGAGACACACAAAGTTAGTCCATAACTATTTGTTTTATGAGATCTACTTTAGGAAGTTTGGAACACATTGAAGTCATTCAGAAAAAAAGTTGATATTGAACTTTTAAAGTCCACATGAAATGGCCTTTGCAACCCATAATTCCATATGTGATTCATTGTAGAGTCAAACAGGATATTGAACCAGAAAAAAAAAAAAAAAATGTAGGAGGAACTTTATCGATCAGTAGATTACTGGTAAAATTAGAGTCAGAGCTAAATGTGAGTTTGCAGTAGATTGCGGAGCACTTCCATCATGAATCAAATCCCTCTTTTTAGGAGGCTTTTGGGAACATACAAGCCCTAACTTATAGTAGTTAAAACTAGTCAAGCTACTAACAAACGGTTAAAAACTACATTGAAGCCATTTAAAGAACAAAATCATTTTGGAAATATAACAATCGTATATTATTTAATTCTGCAATCAGAAATAATATTACCTGATAGTTCTATTTATGGATGTCCCGGGTCCTCTACCTCGCTCATGTACTCATGCTCATAAAAATGCTCAGATACCAAAAACCGATAGCATGTACAAATGTCATTCCGTAAACATTAAGCACAAAAATGACAATGAAGTTATGTCCTAGTGTGACAAAACAGCAAAGGCTGCTATCATTAATGTGATAAATAGATAGCCTGCATGTGCTGCATGCTTCAAAGTGAATGGTGTTGTGCAGACTGCTCATACCTTTTAGAGCACATTGTCTCATTCACAGAAAACACCATCATGAGCACTGTTTGTAGCAGATGACAGCGAGCAGAGCGCTAATTCACTTTGTAGCATGAGGCACATACAGACTACATATTTATTAATTAAATAGCAGAATTTTGCTGTTTAATAATCACATAAGGACACATAGTGACCTGCTTTTCCAAAAGTGAGAAGCTACCATCAAAAACACCGAAACAGAAATGGCTTCACTCCAAAATAAAAGCTTCTGCCAAAATAAAAGCTCAAATGAAATGGAAAAAAGTACGACAGAAATATATCACTACTGTATAGTTATGTAATATTCAGTGTAATACTGCTTATAATAATAATAATACATTTATAGTAATTGTATTGCATTTCAGTAATATCTCACATCTGCTCTGTTTTGACAAAAATAACTTTAATGTTGTATTTTGGATTGCTCTGTGAGGTTCTGTATAAAAGCACTTAATTTGATAAAAATAATACAATATTGTGTTGACAAAGTATTGTTTTATTTTCATTTGATTCAAGTTTTAATTCATTCGTTTATTTAGACACCATTTTCTTTTTAAAAATTGAAACAAACTGTTAATATGGAATTCAGGAAAAAAAAAAAAAGGTACCAGTACTTGTATTTGTTCAGTATTTGTTCTAAAAAAAAAAAATGGTATCTGGACATCGCTAGTTATACAGTCATCTTTATTACATGGTTAGAAAAAACCATGGTTTCTGCCAAAAAAAAACATGGTTATTACAGTCATGGTTACTACAAAATTAGTAAAACCATAGTTTTATTAGTTGAATTTTTTTACATTTTTGTAAGGGTTAAACAAATAGAGTGACAATATTTAATTGAACTTAAATGTATACTTTCAATACACTAATAAAACTATAAAACACCCCATTTTAAATAATGAAATCAACTTAAAGTGATAAACAGCAGCAATACAATACAAGGCAAAGTCCCTTTACGGCTGTGTATGGCTCCGGTGAATCAGTGAATCATTTATGTGAACTAGTTCATTTACTTCAGGGGTGCCCAATACGTAGATCGCGATCTACCATTCGATCGCAATCTACCATTCGATCGCAAAGGCAATGCTGGTAGATCGCAAAAAAAATATAAATGTACATTAGTTACATTTTAATAAAAATAAATATAATGTCTTTCCTTCTTTTAGTTTCTGTCTGACTTGCACTTGACCAGTAAATATTGACTAGGCGAGGTTGTGTTTATTCAGTTGCCATGACAACTAGGTTTGAGCATACGCGCCTTCCAAGGACTTCTTAGAACAGAGCGCGAAATTGCGATGCTACCTTCCGGATTATGCAAAACTGTCTGATTCCATTCAGTGCAAGTCATCAGAATAAGGTAAATGCCCTGTCTATTGTAATCTATTGTGCTGTAGGTGTTTTGGGTTTAGTTTTAAAACTGAATGATATCAATATTGAACATTATTATATATTTTTGTATTAATTAGAAGATGAATTGCATGTAGGGATACATGCAGTAGTCCCAACAAGCATTTTCTTATTTTAAAAGAAACTGGGTTTTTTTTTTTTGTTGGTAGATCTTATTGAGTTGGTCATTTAAAAGTAGATCATCACACAAAAAAGTGTGGGCACTGTTCAAATAACCCACTCACCAAAATGAATTTGCATTCTAAATGCTAAATGTAAGGGTATTGTTTATTAATCCAGGTTAATTTACATGAACTGTTTGAAAGAACTGCTTCTGATTTGGTTTTCCCAGCACTACATGAGAGAGAGAGGACGGTTTAGCACTTTTAAGTAAATAAGGTCCATTTTTAAGTCATTTTGACACTGAAACTAAAATTTCAGGGAAGGTATTATAAACTAAACATTGACAAGATGCTCACCGCGTCCTGGAAGCCGAACAGCGCCACCTGCAGTTGGCTGATTGCAGCGCTATCGAAGTCGAGCTCTAGTTTGAGTTGAGAGAGGGTGTTGGCGATTATTTTTCTGTCTGCCATCCTCACAAAATCAGCCAAACTTGCCACCAGTGAGGAGATATGCTGATGCTTCAGTTTCGTTTCCTCAGAGCCCTGTAGAGACAGCAAATGATGACCAAGGTTTTTATTGAAATACAGCACAGACCCAACAGCAAACCCCACAACCTGTAAGCATTGTGTTTCACGTTAAGTTGTTGTTACTACAGTATATTTTGTATTTTAAAACAACTAGAATGTTGTATCCAGGACAGCCCTTACGAAAATCGAGAGTTCATAGCAAACTTGCCGCAAATTCGGCACTGATCATTTTCACATGCAAATGAGCTTTGCGGTAAACTTATGGAAAATTGTCCATTGTTGCCAAAGGCTTACCAGAGGTTCACAACTACCGGTGAAGACTTCTGCAAACATCTGGCAAACAATTGCAGCAAAACAAATGCTCATTTGCATATTTGCTACTAGTTTAGATTTTATTTGCTAGTTACTATCTGTTTTATCGTTGAACTGATTGAAATGTCATTGTGACCAAACTTGTCATTCAGCACTTATACAGGTTTTTGAAAGAGAATAAAACAAGAAACACAAGAACAGTGTGTTTGAGTGTGAGATGACCTGTGTGAGTGCCTCCTGCAGGTGCAGCACTATCTTCTCTTTGTCTTCAGTAAGAATTCGGTGTAACGTGGCTCTCCGCTCACTGTCCTTCCTCAACATGAAGAAACCTGAGTCTTTCTCCTCAGGGGAAGGTGGAGCACTGTGATCTTCAAAGTTCTCCACTGGAATACTACAACATCAGGAAAATATTTGTGAATTTGCAAACCCAGTCTGATCCTTAACCCTGGGCTAATGTAATTCTGGATTATCTGGTTCCATGTTTCATACTGTGTAAACTTCACACCCTGGGTTACTAATTAATCCTGGATTTTCAGGTTTTGTGATTCCACACTGTTCATGTGTAAACCCTGGGATAACATTCTAATTTGCAAATGTATGATGTTATTAACATTGATTGCTTAGGTCATTAGATAATCCATACAAAGCACAAGGTTACATACATGTACATGACACAAAATCAATGATGACTCAAATGGCACAGAATGAATATCATTCCCTGAAATCTCTTTAGTAAAAACATTTACTTAAAGGATTAACTTGTATTGAACCTGGATTCTTCCTTCAAACCTTCTGCTCCAATAAAGAAAATAGCATCAAAGGTAGGGCTGGGTATTGATACAGATTTCCCAATTCGATTCCGATTCACAGCAAGCATCACACAGTGTTTTGGTTGAGCACACATTAAAGAGAGTGGAGTTGAATGGCTTCTTTACTGCATCCGTGCTATGTGTCATTAGAATTAAATGGTTTTTTTTTTTTCAAAAACTGATGGTAAAGAACAGAAAGGATATGAAAAAATACATTATACAATGACAAAAATGGACTGTGTGGATCTCATCTTTGGACACACATTACGGAGTCAACCCAAACGTTTACTCTCAACACGCAGTGAAAGGATCTTACTCCTGAACTTCTTCACCAATATACTACTCAACACTGCTGATGAATGAAATCTGAACATTTACCAGCTAGTGGAGAATCACAGACATTTTTAATGATTTAATACAAATTAAGAATCGTTATCAAGATCGTTCAAATCAAGATCACGATGTATGGGAAAATCTATATTTTTATCCAACCCTTGTGAAAGGTTAAGAAAATAAAGCATTTTATGGAAGAATGAATCATAATTCTCTCACCTCAGGAAGAGCGAGCAGTGACCTTTGACCTCTCTCTCGCTGTAGCACTTGGTGCTGGGCTTGAAGTTGAAGGGGTTCGAGCAGAGATCATTGTCAGGCGACACAGATCCATACTCACTGCTGCTGCTAGTGTCCTCAACCACCACAGGAACAGGCAGAGATACGCTGCGCAAGTACTCTACAACAGATGACCAGCAGTGTCAATTATACACCAGTGGTGAGTGATTTAAAAAAACATGGGAAACTTTCTCTTTGAAAAAGAAATGTGTCAAAAAAGAATTCAATATATGTACAAATAATCTATATAAATTGCATATTATGGATGTACGGCTCAGAGCAATCTATGTCAGTCAGATCCCCATACCATTCAAGTCAATGGTGCAAAAGATTTGTTCATTAGACGAGGCTCTAAACACACAATTTTCATAAACCGTGCGTTTCTGGGTCTACGGATGCATTATGAGCACTATTTTCATTGAATTTGCACATTGAGTTTTAATCCATGTTAATAATTGAAAGTGATATACGTGATTGACAACGTATGGAATGCAAAATGAAGCTGTTTGGCAGTTAGAAGATACACATGCAGTTATTTGCAATCCCTAGTAACACCACCAAACAACAAGATTGTTTGAGATTAATTATTTAATTGTTTGAGTAGTAGTTTGAGCACCACTTGGGCGCAACATCGCAGACACCAAAAACAATGTGTAACACTTTCCACTAAGGAAGGGACAGGAAACAGCGTCAAAGGTAAGGCTTCTTTTAATCTTTTTTACTTTCACAATATTATCACAACAATTAGTTTCTCTTGGCTTGGTGTCGGGCTCTCCCTCTCGAGGCTCTCCGTTTTCTGCTTTTTATGCCGCTCTCCTCACGCTACTGCAATTAGACACAGGTGTTAGACATAATTTGGCCCAGGTGTGAGCGCCCTTACCGCTTCTCTCTCCCGGACGGGCGCTTGACCACGCCCCCGCTGCCACACAATGCTTTCCAACTTTTGAGACACAGCAGTCGCCATGGTTATACACCACAAGGTTTCAAGTTTATTTGCACAGGATAGGCGATGTCTATTGAACATCAGATGTCTTTCACTGAGATTAGTGTGTCTACTGCTTTTACACACTGCCGTCACACGTAACTGACCAATCAGAAACTGCATTTAGCTGTGCTAATGAATTATGCAGTAAATATTAAGCATTAGCATATGCATGGGATTATAGAGCACAACAGTGCCCATCCACCTTTTCAGCCGCCTTGGTTATGGAAGTATTTTTCCCATTTATTTCTTCCGTAGTCTTGTCATAAAATCCTTCATAAAAAGTTCTAAAACATAAACCAGACCAATCAGCTCTGAAGTGAATCACAACATTATAAACTTTGAGTTGAAGCAATTTTATAAAAAAAAAATATTTGAAAATTTGACAAAAAGACAAAGCTACAAGACTGTGTACTTGCAATATTATCTGATGGCATGAATTACAAACCGACAAAGCATTGTGAATGACAAACAATTAAAAAAGATTTTGTGTTTGAAATTGTAAAGTATAAAAACAAGATATTTTTATTTTATTGCAAAATATTCAAATATTTACAAATGTAGACGTAGTTTGAGACGGAGTCATTCACAGTTCATCATACGAGTGTGCGGACGCTACAGAGCTCTTTTGATTGGAGTGATTCTCTGCATTTGAAAAGTTGTAACATAATACTATCTTTTTCAAATAAAATGTGCTCAGAGTGACTGCATAAGAACATTTGCTAAAGAAAAGGTGAAATAATCTTTACAGAAATGGGAAATTGCAGAAGCCCTGAAAAATGACTGACATGGCTGATTAAAATAAAATCAAAGAAAAGTAATTCCTAATCTCTAATCTCATCTGAAAATGAATACAGTTCTTCACAAAAGAATAATGTAGACAATAAACAAAACTCACCAGTTCCTGGTGTCAGAGCTGTAAAAAAACAACAAAAAAACAGATGTCATTCACTGGGCTCATGCTTTCTTCCATTTGTTTTACCAACCATGGTTTTAATTACTTTAATTACCTGCAGTATCATGTAATTACCATGGTATAATGAATATGGTAATCATTCAGTACCATGATATACATAGATGAGCCAAAACATTATGACCACTCACAGGTGAAGTGAATAACGTTGATCATCTCTTAACAAGGCCACATGTCAAGGTCTGGGTAGATTAGATGGTAAGCGAAAAATCAGTTCTCATAGTCAACATGTTGAATGCAGGACAAATGGGCAGAAGTAAAGACCTGGGCCAAACTGTTATGACCAGACGATTGGGTTAGAGCATCTCTGAAACGACAAGGCTTGTGGGGTGCTCCGGTCAGCAGTGGCGAGTACCTATTGACAGTGGTCTGAGGAGGGACAAATTACAAACCGGCGGCAGAGTTTTTGGTGCCCAAGGCTCATCGATGCGTCAGGGCAACAAAGGCTATCCTGTCTGGTCCAAACTGACAGAAGGTCTGCTGTGGCACAAGTCACTGAAAATTTGATGGTTACAGTATGAATATATCACAACACACAGTGCATCGCACCCTGCTGTGTAGATGACCCCTGTTCACCGTTGAAAGCGCCTACAATAGGACACGAGCCACATAACTGACATTGGAGCAGTGGAAGAAGGTTGCCTTTTCTGATGAGTCCCATTTTATTTTTAAATCACGTGGACAATTGAGCATCTGTGGGATGTGCTGGGCCAACAAGTCCAATCTGAACTGACAAGACTTGAAGGATCTGTTGCTAATGTCTTGGATCCAGATACCACAGGACACCATCCGGAGTCTTGTAGCGTCCATGCCTTGGCGGGCCGGCACTGTTTCGCCAGCACGCGGAGGACCAAAAGCATATTAGGCAGGTGGTCATAATGTTTTGACTTATCAGTGTAAATCAAATTGCCATAGTGTTACCATCACTGTGCCAAAGCACCAACACTGAACTTTGAAGTAAATTTACAACCTTTATTTCTATGGTATAATGGTATTGGAACAGAACTGAGCATGTAACAAACAGACACACCAGCGAAACTGTTGCCCTTTGATCGTTTCTTGCGTGACGTGACAGTCAGGAATTCGTGAGTGAGTAGATCGTTGGCCGTGGCTCGGCTGTCTGGATTCGGTTCAAAACAGCGCAGGATAAACGCATTGGCTTCAGTGGACATGGTGTCAGGAATCTCCGGATGAATCTTAAACATTCCGACCTAGACAAACACACCAGCACAACACACTTTAACAACAAGTCTGGGCTAATACTGCAGGGGGTTGTGAGGTCCTTGAAAAATAAAATACATTATTTTGAAAGACATTTCCTTATGAATAACCTACTGTATCTCTGGCTTTCCATGATATCGCGGAGCAGACCACAAAACTTATACAACTCATTTGAATTCTAGTGAGAATTTTCTAGTTTAAAACTTTTAAAAGGATGGAGAGAAAACAACAAAAATAATGTCACTTGATGCATGTTCTTATACTTGAATATCACAAACAACTATGCAAGATAAAAGAAAATGCGACTTCAGGTTATGTATTTTACTGTGTTGGGTCGCCACTTGATTCCCAAAGTCAAATCTAAAGCAAAACCAGTTGAGAACCACTGTGTTAAATAACAAAATATATATTACTTCCTGAAACATACTTATAACATAGACAATGACATATCGTAACTTACAGCAGACTCTCCCGATTCAAACGAGCCCAAACACAACATATATATTCAAATGATATTTAAAAGGTATCAAAGCAGTGCAGTACAAAGTAAAAAAATAACAAGAAAAAATAAATCTAATGTAAAATCTAATTGCTACAAATGTACCAATACTTATAATGCTTATGTTAAAGCTGAAGTGTGTCATGTTTTTTCCATATTTTCTCCTATTCAAGTTAAATAAATAAAGACAACCGTAAGTAAGCCATTTGAATGTTTATTCTCCAGAGTAAGAGTAAAAACTGGCTATGTTTACATGTACACCAATACGCTATTGCAGTAAATAATTTGCTGAGTAATGGGGTTTTAATGCTTTTTCATAAATTAACATTTATAAAAGAAATACTTGTTGCAAATTTGTCTCTTTAAATACAACTTGCCATAAGGGAAATTAGTCAGTCAGTTTGTGAGTCTCTTTGATCTATTAATTAAAAGAACCTTCATAAGAGTCTGCAACATATAAAGGATGGGCAAGGAGGAGGCGGGAACCGGCTGAACAGTAAACATTCATTTTGTCATTTTGAATAACTAAATAGAATAATTTCATAAGAGTAATTTGTTTGTCAGACTACGCTGGTTGCTCTGTCTGTTTTGATTCACTAAAAAGAATCGGTTCATAAGAGTAATTTGTGTGTGAATCGGAATACACGCAATGATGTTGTTGTGTTTCGCCCGCGAGCACAAACTCATTTCAATCTCATTTGTTTCCTTCCCATTATTTTGTGGAATATGATAATTTTTATCTCACAACATTCAAATCAGACCGCAAACGGACATTCACAACACGGAAAAATAGGTTTTCTTGCCCGATTAGAGATGCTGAAAACTAGTGATACATGATGCAACCGCAGTAAAAAGCTCCAAAAGCATCCATCTTTAGCAAGAGTTCATAGACCGCATACAGAAGTATGCCAATATTAGATTTTGTTCAATGATATGAAAATAATGAACTTTTAAAGCCACTATTTGTAGTGTCCAAATGCTTTATTTGTCTGCTGCCACAACATATGTATATGATGCAATGTATTTGAATGATCTGCGTTATAATATTAATTATTTATGGTTCTAATTATAGTCATTTAAATTATCTTTATTTGGGTAAATGGTATCAGTAAATATTGATATTTGATTAATTGACACATCATGTAATTAATTAGTTTAAAATTGTAATCTATTGACAGCCATACTGAAAACATAATTTGTTTAAATTCCGACACAGAAATTACACACTTCACCCTTAAATTTAATACACATTAAAGCAAGCACTAATGACCTTGAACATTGCTGCCTGTGGTTCTCCCAGCTCGTAGAAGGGTGGTTTCCCAGTGGCCATCTCTATGATGGTGCAGCCCAGGGACCAGATGTCTGCTGGCTTACCGTATCCACGTGGCCCTTTATCTATGATTTCAGGAGCCATATATTGTAATGTACCTGAAATATAGAGACATCATGGGAAATAGCAGTAATGTTAATTGGTAATGATTAATTTATCCTCTAATAAGATATTTTGAGCACTATATGATACTGCAAGTATTTTATGCTTTTACACTATATTAATCTTTTGCAGTAAGACTTTTCTCTCACATTGCTTGCAAATTTCTTATTCATATCAAGTTTGTTCTTCCTTCCAACACTCCAAATTCTGTCATTCCATTAAAACAGGGTGTTTTGATTCTTACAACAGTATAAATTCACTTTCAATTAAAAATGTCAGAAATGTTTCAATAGGTGAGATGATTATGGTTGGGTGAACATCAAGATAAACAATCATGTTTCAAGAACAAGCAATGCATTATTCAGGAAATTTGGTTACAAATTGGTCCATTTTATTAGAAACATATAAGATCAAATTGAGTGATCAATATGAATCGAGCAATTTATACTTAAAAATAGCTAAAATACATTCACTTTAATGAAAGCAAGCAAATGTACTGTATGCTCTCTGTGCACAAGATTTACCATGATTTAACTTTTATGAAATGTGCAGGTTTACAAATTCTCAAACAAACGGAAACCTTTTGTGGTCTTATTTCAAACTAACCTTAAATCTAGGACTACAGCTGATATTTCAATTGTTTTAAGTAATAATCTCACTATATTAGATCTTATTTTTGCCATGTAGCTGTAGCAGACATCATAGTTAATGTATTTAGTACAGTACCAGTAAATGTTTCAGTGCAGGGGTTTATTCCAGCCAGACGTTTAGACGTTCCAAAGTCAGAGATTTTCAAAACTCCGCTGTAGGTGTTTATCAAGACATTATCCCCCTGAAAGTAGTGACAGTAGAAAATAATTTCTGATAATCATACCACATTGTGTTACAGTCAAGACCACATAAATGCAAAAAGGAAAATTTAGGCTAAATCTACAAAATCTATGAATGACAACCTCCAGCATAATGTATAATACACAGATCTCATACATACTCATAGTCAACAGGGTGTATAGCTGAATAAATGCCTACTGAGTACGAAGTCATGCATCTCTTATCATGTTACGATCCCAGAAACCATTCAAATCCATCTGGGTGTATTAACGTAATTGGGGGCTTGTCCGGGATCTTAGCTCTTTTCCCGTGTAATGGTATATAGGTGGTATATCTGCTGGAACTAGAAGTTACAACTTTTTTTTATTTGAAATCCTTTATTGTACCTCATCAATATAATATGGTGAATGCTGGATAAAGATCTGCTGAGCACAGACTTACAGAATGGATGATTTTCAATTACTCCAAAATGAGAATATCGTTTTGTAACCTAGTGGATTGGGAATATGTCCTGATTCTGATTCACAAACTCTCAATTTGATTCAATTCATAATGTCCATTTTGCTTACATATGGAAGAAATTATACAGAGGACCGTATAACTTCTGGTAGGTACATTGTGAAAATATAAATGTTACTTATTAGATTTTATTATTAGATTTTAGCTTTTCAAAAATCTACAAATCCATGCATTTCATTAATAAATATGATGTCTTGAAATGTCATGTATTATATATTGTTACATGTTTATTGTTTACATGGATGATTTGTACTATTTACAAGTACATACGGTACATCGCTTTGTAACATGCTACAATGGTACTGTCTCTTTAAGAAAAGAAGCAGTTCAGCAAGTATACAACAAAAGTGTTTTGGTTGAGCACATATTAAACAAGAGTGGAGTTGAATGGCTTCTTTATCACATCCGTGCAACGTGAAATTGGAATAAAGTAAATAAATAAAAAATATATAGATATATTTTTGTAATGAAAAACTGACGGTAAAAAACAGAAAAGATATTAAATGAGACATTATTCAATGACAAATGAATTGTGTGGAGATTGTACATCTTTGGACACACGGAACGAGTCAAACCAAACTTTTACTCTCAAAACTCAATAAAAGGATCTCGCTGCTCAACTTCATCACCACTATACTACTCAATCCCTGCTGAATGAAATCTGAACATTTACCAGCCAGTGGAGAATCACATAAATGTTTTGTCACACAGCACAAAATCTGGTTATGCAGAGAGTGAAAGATCGACCATGGGATTTAAGAATCGATATCATTCAAATGAAAATTGCCGTGTATGGGAAAATCTGTATTTTTACCCAGCCTAACTTTAATCTGCATAACCTCTTTTTATAACAAAGCATTTTGTCGGTCACTTGGTTTAATTTTCAGAAGCATCAGAAATCTCATTGGTAAAAAAACGCACCACATACCTGTACATTAAACATCAAATATGTTCTGATTGGCTGTGTTTCTGCTGTTTCATGCAGCATTTTACCTTCAGTGATGACTTGACTCTGGTTAGTATCAGATCTATTTAGACCATAGTGTTAAACTCCAGTTTTAGATGAAAGAGTCATTACCTTGATGTCTCTGTGAACTATCTGGTTGTCATGCAGGTATCTGAGACCCTCCAGAATCTGTCTTGTGTAGAAACCGATGGTGGGCTCATTGTTTTTCAGAGGACCCCACTTTGACCTGAGCAGCGCAGACAGACTGCCTGTGATGCACAGATAAACACATAAGAATTGTTTTTAACAAACATCTTTTATACAAGCATTTGAATATAATAGATGATTATTGGCCCAAAGATGTGAAAGTACACTATATACAGTGGGGTCCACAATGTAAATCGAATTTAAACCAACAAAAACATTATGACGTACATGGATATAAATATATGGTAACACTTTACAATAAGGTTCCAATTGCAGATTTTCTTGCTTCTGTTGAATGAATCAAGATGCTTTGTGGAACATTCTTAAATCATGCTGGCTAACTTGATAAACATGTTTTGTTCATGCAAGCTCGAGTGCAAGACATTCTTAAATTCTTTTAAATTAAATTTTCAATTAAACTTTTCACTCAAATTGTTATGCTGATAATATAATTTCAATATATATAAGTAAAAAAATGCTAAATAGAAGCATTGGTCTCAAAGGTCATAGACTTTTGGAGCACACTGCATGTATAATGTTCATGTGTTTCTGACCTCCAGGCACTTGCTCCATGAAGATCTTGATGAAGCCATTCTCGCTGATGGAGCCCAAATATTGCACAATGTTCTTATGCTTGAGGTGTTTATGCAGGGCGATCTCCTCATGCAGAGGCTGTGAATATCTACCAACACACACAGGGAAAATGAACAAAGTTAAGCCTTTTTTTAGGACTGTCAATCAATTAAAATGTTTTAATCAAATTAATTACATGGCATAGAATTTCACAATGAATCACATATATCAATATTGCTGAGAAAGGCCCCATCCAATATAATACAATAACACAATATAAATAATTCTGTTAATTATATACACTGATCAGCCACAACATTAAAACCACCTGCCTAATATTGTGTAGGTCCCCCTCGTGCCACCAAAACAGCGCCAACCCCCATCTCAGAATAGCTATTCTTCTCACCACAATTGTGATCTGGTCATTCTCTGTTGACCTCTCTCATCAACAAGGCATTTCCATCCACAGAACTGCCGCTCACTGGATGTTTTTTGTTTTTGGCACCATTCTGAGTAAATTCTAGAGACTGTTGTGTGTGAAAATCCCAGGAGATCAGCCGTTACGGAAATACTCAAACCAGCCCATCTGGCACCAACAATCATCCATGCGATTATCTAATCAGCCAATCGTGTGGCAGCAGTGCAGTGCATAAAATCATTCAGATACAGGTCAGGAGCTTCAGTTAATGTTTACATCAACCATCAGAATGGGGAAAATGTGTTCTCAGTGATTTGGACAGTGGCATGATTGTTGGTGCCAGAAGGAATGCAATGTTAAGGTTGTACAAAGTAACATTTAACAACGCTATCAAAGTGAATATCAGGCACGATAATGCCTCTACAACATGAGCCGCCATCTTGATTGTTTTGAGTTAAATGGATTACATGACTGTGTCACATGACAACAAATGCATCATCCTTTTCAGATATATTTTCGCAGTCCACGCTACAACGCGAAGATGGCGCTTTCAAATTATCCACTTGGGAAAGCGTTTTCGAAATGTTCTGTTTTCGCTGTGAAAAATGCCGTCTCGGTGTGGACCGAAGGCCAAAATGTAGAGAAAAATATGCGTTTTCAAATTAAAATTTATTAATGTGGATGTGGCCTTAGTCTTTATATTACATTTAATTGTTTACAAACACAAACAAATTAAGAAAACATTGCTGTTGCTCACCTGCTGTCCCGTTCAGGAATCTCTTTGATGGCTAAACGCACCTGGTTGCTGAGGTCCCGACCAGCGTAAACTACCCCAAACGTGCCTTTACCCAGAACCAACCTGTCTCCATGCTCATCATATTCATAATCATACTGTAGACAGACAAGAGCACACAAATTACATGCCAATCAAAACTATATAACACTAGCAGAAATACATAAAGAAACCATGAAATCAAATTTGGAATTTTGTGGCTTTTAGTTTGTGTCTATTAGCTTTTAAGGTTATTCATAGAACGGGCGGGTTTACCCCAGTCTCTTTGGCCTATTGATGAGTTGAATACATCACAAACAATTGTTTTAATCAGAAGGTAATCATCGTCTTCTTAACCATGAGCATTTATTCAGGTTATGTATGTTATAATCATGAATGTTACAGGCCATTTGTGTATTTGACGTCTGAGGGGTGAATGAGGTTCTGTCCCATCAGGAATGTCTTAACAGTGCTCAGTCATTTACTCCGGCTCCCATATAACGAATATACACGTGAGTTGTAATTAATTCATTGATCAAAGTAAGAGTTTTATTATGTTTAAATTTTAGATCATTAATATACACACGTATTTACTTTATTTAAATACCTCCTTAGCTTTCATAACTTAAAGTACACTATATTTTTGCCTACCTTTGCGCTGTATGTTTGGCCGCTATAACCCCGTTTCCACCTGATATTAAGATGCATTTCGGGTGAACCGATCACATGTGGGTCAGCCCTAAATACGGGTCTAAATGGGGTCTAAAACGTTATGTGATCGGATCACAAAAACCACATGACGCATGTGTTAATATCACATTTGAGGTGTAACCGCAAATCCGTCCTGTATGCGTCCCGTCACCCCCCACCTGTCAGTCAACCGCTGCACTAAAACAAGTTTCCTTTAAAAGGAAACAACCACCTGTTTGTAGTTGTCACCACCAGATGACAACTAAAAACACCTGTAGCTCCTTAAATACACATAATCTACTAAAATATTGGATAATTTATGCTTGAAATGTTGCGTTTGTGTTTAGGTTCAATTATTTATTTTTTTGCACTTTATTTGTATTTTCTAACTTTGTTGCACTTCATTATCATGCAGTAGCACACTGACAATATTCAATGATCGATGTCATCATGACACAGAGACCCTCCCCTCCAAATCCGAACACAAGTGGTCACAGAAGGGTGGGCTACATTCAGGCTGTATAGGTGCAGAAAATGCAATAGAACTGAACAAAACCTGTCCTGAAAAAGTATGTGAACATTTAAATTGTATTTATTTAGTAATTTGTGATAATTATTATAATCACATTTTAACTTCTAAAACTTAAATATTCTATATTTGATCAATTAATATTATATCATTAAATTGTTCATATAATAATGATATGAGCTGTCACTGTTTAAAATAATGTGTACAATTTACAAGTAAAAACACTGAGTTTAATTTATTTGTGTAACGATCACTAAAATGGTACTGTCACTTTAAGAGATCAACAAGCATATCACAGACTGGGACACTGTTTATTGACAAGAGAGAAGTTTCTCAGTATGTTGATGGCATCTATGCTATGTGAGGTTAAAAATAATATTTCTTTTTACTTTTTGATCTGACTGTAAAGAACAGAAACGATATTGGAGACATTATTCAATAAAATCGAATATGTATGGACAAAAAGCAATGTTGCAGTAAATGTTTTGCATATAAACCTTTAACAATTAATTTTTCTTTAGTAAAATGGCCCTAATAAAAGCCAATTATTTAATTTTGCAAACAACATATCTTTATAATATCATGTTTAATATTTTTGTCAAACTGGGGGTCCTTCGCAAGGGGAACATCATATCTGAAGGTCCTTGACATCAAAAAGTTTGAAAACCACTGATCTATACGATAGTGTACTTCAAGCAGATACACACATTTAATCAACGGTCTTTCTCTACAAGGGAATATGGACCAAAAAATATGTCAAATCCAATGTAATCTAGACTGAGAATATCCCCCTAATGCCATCCACTACGGACTAGCAAGTAGGCTTGGCTCATGGCTGTGATGTAAACTAATGTCTACTGGCTATTTTTTAAATAAAAAAGGGATAGGCTTTTCGATATGTCCCACCCCAACTTCCTGTTTCAAATGGAGTCTCTAATCAAGCACAAAACATTTCAGGTAACACTTTGCAATAAGGCTGTATCATTAACATTAGTTAACTACACAAGTTTACATGAACTATTAATGAACAATTGTCAAGTCATTATTTTTTATTTGTATAGTGCTTTTCACAACACACATCATTTCAAAGCAGCTTTACAGACAATTATGCATTAACAGAAAAGAAGCTGTAATATCTGTAATGTATTATCATACAAACAATACTATTACAGCATATATTCAGCTTGGTTAATGTTAATTAACTAATATACCAATATGTTTTTAACAAAAGTTTGATGTTTACATTAGCTAATGCATTATAAACTAACATGAACTAACAATGAATAAATGTATTCGTATGAATTAACATCAACCAAAATGAATAACTGCTGTAATAAAATATGGTTCATCGTTAGTTGATAATACCTAAAGCATTATCTACTGTTACAACAAATACAACCTTATGGTAAACGGTTACCAAATTTTATGTTAACATGTAAAGTGGTCTAGATATTCTGACTATGTACAAAAAATGTGCACATTTTTGTTATTATCTCAAATGATTATTTTACCTCTAAAGCCTCTGATTCACATTCGGTCTCATCCGAGCCTTTCCAAGCCTCTTCAGTTAGAGCGTTTAGCAGATCACAAAACCTACACAACATAAACACATCATTATCACAATTTAAGTGGAAAATATAACAAAGTAAAAATTTCTAAATACCACTGCACACGTTTAATTTTACACTGCGTCCTAACAAGCATGACGCGACAAGTTTCCAGCATAGTCATTTTTCTATCATTCTGAAAATGCTATGCGATGGGATGGGATACAATCAAAGCCAATTAGCTGATATTTGATGTTTAATTTACAGCTAAGTTGAGTTGGGGTTTAAACCAATGAGATTTCACTGTGGGAGATACTATCAGGGGCTTCCAATAGCAACCTTTACAGACATTCAGAAATATAAGAGTCTTGTTTTGCTTATATAGCATATACAGTATATAAAGTCTATATATACACTCACCTAAAGGATTATTAGGAACACCTGTTCAATTTCTCATTAATGCAATTATCTAATCAACCAATCCACATGGCAGTTGCTTCAATGCATTTAGGGGTGTGGTCCTCGTCAAGACAATCTCCTGAACTCCAAACTGAACGTAAGAATGGGAAAGAAAGGTGATTTAAGCAATTTTGAGCGTGGCATGGTTGTTGGTACCAGACGGGCCGGTCTGAGTATTTCACAATCTGCTCAGTTACTGGGATTTTCACACACAACCATTTCTAGGGTTTACAAAGAATGGTGTGAAAAGGGAAAAACATCCAGTATGCGGCAGTCCTGTGGGCGAAAATGCCTTGTTGATGCTAGAGGTCAGAGGAGAATGTGCCGACTGATTCAAGCTGATAGAAGAGCAACTTTGCCTGAAATAACCACTCGTTACAACCGAGGTATGCAGCAAAGCATTTGTGAAGCCACAACACGCACAACCTTGAGGTGGATGGGCTACAACAGCAGAAGACCCCACCGGGTACCACTCATCTCCACTACAAATAGGAAAAAGAGGCTACAATTTGCAAGAGCTCACCAAAATTGGACAGTTGAAGTCTGGAAAAATGTTGCCTGGTCTGATGAGTCTCGATTTCTGTTGAGACATTCAGATGGTAGAGTCAGAATTTGGCGTAAACAGAATTAGAACATTCCACTGTGCAGGCTGGTGGTGGTGGTGTAATGGTGTGGGGGATGTTTTCTTGGCACACTTTAGGCCCCTTAGTGCCAATTGGGCATCGTTTAAATGCCACGGCCTACCTGAGCATTGTTTCTGACCATGTCCATCCCTTTATGGCCACCATGTACCCATCCTCTGATGGCTACTTCCAGCAGGATAATGCACCATGTCACAAAGCTCGAATCATTTCAAATTGGTTTCTTGAACATGACAATGAGTTCACTGTACTAAAATGGCCCCCACAGTCACCAGATCTCAACCCAATAGAGCATCTTTGGGATGTGGTGGAACGGGAGCTTCGTGCCCTGGATGTGCATCCCACAAATCTCCATCAACTGCAAGATGCTATCCTATCAATATGGGCCAACATTTCTAAAGAATGCTTTCAGCACCTTGTTGAATCAATGCCACGTAGAATTAAGACAGTTCTGAAGGCGAAAGGGGGTCAAACACAGTATTAGTATGGTGTTCCTAATAATCCTTTAGGTGAGTGTATATTGTTACTAGGGCTTACAATTTAACATGTTAATTCAATGTGATTATATAAATAATAATGTGTTAAAAAATGTATGCAATTAATCATGTCCCTGAACTGTAACAAGGAAGATTCTTTTTCTCCAGGGGGCAGTAAGCTAAACTTCAGCTGTATAGGCAACACGCATCTTATACAGAAAACAAACCAACCCTTCAGCAGACAACACAACACGAGATCACATTCTTGTGCTCAAAACACAGCTTAATGGAGCGCAAATCAAGATGTTTTTCTAAGAATTAACTACGTTTAACTTGACACAGCAACCTATAAAATGATATGACGCAACCAAAGTGAGATGGTCCAAAAGCACCTGTCTGATGCAGGTGCACATTGACGTGCTCTTAAACAAGCACTCATAATAAATCTCGGACTGATTGACAAATTAAATTGCAAAATGGATTGCTGTGAACTGTAGGCCAATGACTGGCTCATGTTCAATAATATGCAAATAAACAATACATTGTATTCTAAAGCCACTTTTTGTATTTTATTATCAATGCTTTATTCATCTGCCACAATGATGTAATGCATTTTAATTATCTAAATACTCTATATGTGCGGCTGTGGCTCAGGTGGAAGAGTGGGTCAGCCACTAATCGCAAGGTTGGTAGTTCAATTCCCGGCCCACACAACTCCACATGCCGAAGTGTCCTTGGGCAAGACACTGAACACCAAGTTGCTCCCAATGGCAGGCTAGCGCCTTGCATGGCAGTTCTACCGTCATTGGTGTATGAATGTGTGTGTGTGTGAATGGGTGAATGAGTCACAGTGTAAAGTGCTTTGAATACCGTTAAGATTAAAGAGGCACTATATAAATGCAGACCATTTACTAATATATATATATATATATATATATATATATACAACATTTTAGTATCATAATATTTCATTATTTATATATATATATAAATAATGAAATATTACGATACCAAAAATCTTTAAATGGTAAAATATCATCTTGTTGTTAATTTTGGTACCATATTGAAGTATGCTGCCATTAGCAAAATATAATGTGAAGAGTTTTGAGATGAATCGAACACTATTTGAAAATAATAAAACATATTCTCGATATGGCCAAGTGTGATCATTAATCAGCAGAAGGATGTCATTTAATTAAATAATATAGTCACATGCGCTGTGCGCCACAGAATGAATGAGAGGCTCTGCTCTGTCATCTACTTCACACACTCAGGCGAGTGCACACACATGCAACACACACTACTAATGCTTGATTTTCATGCAATGTGTCCAATAGTATCCATCTGCAGAGCAGCAGAGCAGTGTGTTTAGAGTTTAAATATCTATGAACTCTCAAATTACATTTTTCACCGGAGATTTCAGTTCGCAAGTCGCCGGAAATTTGATATAATGAACCCTTCAAAAACAGGAAGAACTTCCGAGGTCTTTCAAAATAAATGTCCCTCTGAAATGAGAGCTTTATTTAACTGGATGCATGAAATTAAAGACATTACGACAGAAAAATATTACTACTGTATAATAAGTGTAATATTCATAGTAGTATCAATAATACTCATAATAATAATAATAATATAATATTAAATTATTAGAATTATTATCTGAAAGCAGTATCAGAAAATCTGAATACCTGTACTGAATATCAGCATGTTGTAATTCAGCCATGGCAGCCTCAGGAAATCAAATTGTTTTCATTAATACTGTAAAGCTCTGTTGTGCATCTTTTTTGTTTTTTTATACAAATTTATACTTTGTAGCCCTAATTGTAACATGTTTATTATTTACAATATTCATTTGCACTATTTACAAGTATTTATATTGATTTGGAACACATGCTAAAATGGTACTGTCTCTTTAAGAGTAGTGGCAGTTCATTGAGCGACTCACAGATGTTTGGTTGAGCGCATATTAACAAGAATGGAGTCCAATGGCTTCTTTGCCACTTCAGTGGTAGGGGTGATTAGAATAAAGACTAAAAGAAAATAGTTTTTGATCCACAACTGACTATAAAAAACAGAAAGGATATTAAAAGGATTGTGTGGATTTCATCTTTGGGCACACATTACACAGAACGAGTAAAACCAAACTTTTATTCTCAACACGCATTGAAAGGATCTCAGAACTTCTTTACCACTGTTCTACTCAATCACTGCTGAAATCTGAACATTTATCAGATAGTGGCCAATCACAGGTATTTTTTTTTGCACAGCATGACATTTGGATGCATATGCATATGTAAGTGATTTAGTGAGGGTTGCCCATAGAGTAAAAGATTGATCTTGAGATTTTAAGAATCATAATTGGATTGTTCAAATGAAGATCACAATTAATCGGAAAAACTATATTTTTACAGAGCCCTATTTCATTATAAGGAAGAATGAACAAAGTAATTATTAGCAAACGCACACACACACACACACACACACACACACACACACCTCTTGCAGTGCATCTCTGTGCAGAAATAGATCTGGAAGTCTTCAGAGTTGTTCACCACATAAAGAAAACTGCAGCGCTCATCAAACTTAGAGATGCTGCATGTGTTGAAAAAAAAAAACATTCAATCTTTCATCTTAAATGCTTCATCGTTGTGATCAGGTGATCATACAGTATTACACATATTCTGAAACATAAGGCTAAGACAGAGGCTGTAGAAAGATATAAAGGATTAGGCTGAAGTTGATTGGTTAACACGTCATTTCAGCAGTTCAAAATCCACGAAGTAGTAGCAGCTATGAGGCAAACATCTGCATATGAATCTCAGTTTACATGTTAGGGACTGTATTTTCTAGTGGAAGGTTGCTTAATAAAATATTTTATTTAAAATAAAAATATTTTAAAGAAATAAGGCACATGAGGATATGCTCTGCTGTGTGCCGGACCTAAAAAAAGGCCTTTATCTGTGACTATATTCATAATGCAGCACAGCTTCTTGAGCCTTATTACGCAAAGTTTTTTTTAAAAAGAGTAGAGAGTATTTACCTCACACCTCGCACTGATGCTGCACTGAAGTTCCACTCATGAATCCCCATATTCTGAGACACAGAGAGAGAGAGACACAGTGACTTACACATTCTTGCTAATTAAAAAAAAAGAAAAAAAAAGCAACCTTCCAGTAAAACCTTTGTAGCTCAGGAATCCGTTACAGGGATAGTTCACCCGAAAATGAAAATTATCTAATCATTTACTCACTCTCATGCCATCCCAGATGTGTATAAAATTTTTTTATAAGAATATCTCAGCTCTGTTGGCCCAATGCAAAGGAATAGTGGCCAGAAATTTGAAGGTCAAAAAAGCACATAAAGACAGCATAAAAGTAATCCATATCACTCCAGTGGTTAAATCCATATTTTCAGAAGCAATATGCTAGGTGTGGTGAAATGTCCAGTAGGTGGCGAAAAGCACAAAGTTTGTGAATCGACAAAAACAAAAGAAGAATGCTTAAGTGGAGATTTATAGTAAAAAATAGCTTTTTTCTCATCCACACCTATCATATCACTTTGACCTTCAAAGTTTTGGCTGTCATTCACTTGCATTGTTTGGACCTACAGAGCTGAGATATTTTTCTAAAAATCTTAATTTATGTTCAGCAGAAGACAGTTGAGTAAATGATTAGAAAATATATTGTTCTCAATTTAACCCCCCCCCCACCCCCAAAAAATATTACAATAAATAATACATAATATTGTTTATGTTTCCAATCTCTTGATGAACATACTTTACATAGATACAAGTAATTTTTTGGTCCTATCTTTGCAACCATGTAATTCATGTTTGCTCTATGTCCCTGCAAAAAGTGTAAGTTAATTCCACTGGATGGCAGCAAGTTTTCAGATCTGAAATGCAGGTGGCACTCTAACATAGCCATGTGCTCGTCCATAGACACTGTCTATTTTGTGATCCCACACACCTTCCCCACTCTTTCCACATATATCTCTGCCTCTGAATTGACAAGAAACCTAATATAGGTGTCTTTGGAAAGCTTAGATCCTCAGTTTTGCAATGATATATTCAAAGATTTAATCATCAACAGTCGACAGCATATATTGCCGATGATTTACTTATCATACTTTTTCTGCTGGACTGCATTTTTCTTCTGGATATCTGAGAGATAACACTGAATTATTTACCCAAGCAAGCTAGAAAACAGCTTATTTTTAATAAAACATCCTAATGTAAGACCTGATATAGAGTTTGTGGCTACTTGAGGGTTACAGAAGCCATGAAATCAGATGTTTGTCTTTGTTGTCTTAAAGAAATCATATTACAGTTAGTGATTCTGACTGATGACTACATGCCATTTATACATTTAATATACATGCAAAAGTTATGCTCTATGAAACATTCAGATTTTAAGGCTTTATTAAATGATACCACATTTGACTTGTGTTTTTGGGGACTTTTAAATTTTAAGCGTAAATATACTACACACTCCTGGCCCCACTCTGCACAGTAAAGGGGTTAACATAATTAACTTGGTGTTTATGGATTACAGTCACATTTGTAAAATATGTTTTATAAACCCATATTGATTTTTAAATGAATAAGTAAACAAACCAATGAAGAAATGTAATGAATGAATTAATAGTAAATAGTAAATAAATGATTGATTACTTTATCATCAGGGGTAACGTGCCAGATAGACAATGTGTTCTCCTCCACATCGTTGTTTATTGAGAGGTAAGACGGCTGGTACACTTTAGTGGGCTCCAGTATCAATACCTGCACACATGTCAAAAGTATCCAATAATGAGAACAGTAAGAGCATATAAAATAAATAAATGGTCTCGGGTTGTGTACTGTATATAAACCTATATAGTTGATGTCTACATGAGCTGAGGTCTACAAACAGCATCCTAGAGAAGGCTTATGGACTGCACACCACAGCAACTGAGATCTATTTAAAACCTTAAATGTTTCTCCTAGACAGCAACAATATTAAATGGAGAACAAATGGAAACTTTGGCTGAACTCTCCTACTTTTCAAATGTTTCTATTGAGAATCACACACTAGTATTCTTACAAATCTCTTCTTAAGAGATTTAGAAGAGATCTCACCAGTGCCAGTTTGGGACAACATTTCAGGCTGGTCTCACACTCATCAAGGCCATCCATAACCAACAACCAATTTTGAAACAACAACCTGTAATGTATCTAAAATTTGATCTAAAAGTCTGCTGGAAAACAGCAGAAGATTTTGCCCAACTTTCTTTTTTTTTTTTTACAGCATGTCCACTGTTTTTATGGCATGTTATCCATAAACTCAGGAGCGGATTAGGACAAAAAATTGGCCCTGGACTTTCTGTCCCAGAGTGGCCCGCAACACACCACACCATAACACACTGGCTTAATGATTTCATTTTCCGGCTCAATTGACATTTTTTGTGTTGAAAAAAAGAAAAGAAGACATTTCTATAGATTGCTAGTCATTACTTACAAAAAAAAAATCGAAACTAGCCGCAAATGTGACGCTAATTATTTTCACATGCAAATGAGCTTGTGATTCGCCGCAAATGTTAGCCAGAAGTTTGCAGCTCTTCACCGGTAGTGGTGAACATCCAGCAAACCTTTGGGAACAATGGACAATTTGATGCAAATATGTTGTAATGTACAATGTAATCACGATTAATCACATAAAACTGTGCAATTAAGTTTTACATTTTAAATGTAATGGATTCACATCCCTAAATAAAACAATAATGAAACCGGCAGACCAAATCAGTCAAACGACAGCAAGGTCACTAGGATTTCTCCCAATGACCAATCAGGACTTGGATCTCACTAATGCCTCAAACTATGCTCAGATTTGCCAAGGTAGTCTCAATAAAGTCTCAAGTATTCATATGAACATTTATCATTAAATTCTTCAGAGAACAAATGATCTAAGGTCTAGGTAGTCAGCTCACTTGGTTTTGAGTCAAAGCGTGTGAGTGTTTGTGTGTTGTGAAAAGTGTTCATACAGGGAATCGGACTGATGTCACATCTTTTTTGGTGGCTTCCACCATGAAGTCCATCCAGAAGTCCACCAGCTCTTGTTTAGGGGCCTGTGAATCTGTGCTGGGTTTCCTAAAGTGCTTATAGATCAGGACGGTTTCCACCAGTGAGCGCAGATACCTGAAATATACAATCCAAACACTTCAATGAACTAACAGTGCACTCAAACATTATTCTGTGATGACATTCTGCTATATTTTGGTCTCTAGATATGTGTGGCCCCTTTTCTTTGCAAGTCTATGTGATTTCTTCCCCTTCCAATTTCAATTGCTTACTGATAACATTCCCCATGCTGTTGCTGTCAAATCTCAGTTGCAGTTGTGTTGTTGAAACTTGCCACATTTTAATCTGTCATATGACAATCGAGAACCAATGGTCTTAAAACTCGGACATAACAAATGTTCTGTGTAAATTGTTCATAGATCCATTCTTTAGCCTTTATTTTGTTATAATTGTACACAAGGGCGAATGAGACTTTTTGGAGAACTATTCAATTAATACTTTAATACTATACAGTACATTTGTAGCATGTTCTTATAAATGATGTGTGTAAAACATGAATGTGTGCACATACCAGATGGGAGCTTTAAGTTTGAAGAGTTTTTCAGAGGCCTGGATGACGCGTGTGTTGTCACAGGCGAGAATACTCGCACCAAGAAAGAAGCCCACATCCCAATAACTCTGGAGCTTATCCAGACTGCCCTTCTTCCCCAACAGACTGCTTAACTTTACACCTACACAACACACACAATTGAAGATATCTGAACGGCATTTTAAGTCTCTTTACTTTGTTAATACATATTTGTAATCTGATCGTGAATGTTTTAATCATTGCACATTATCATAAGGAAAAAATAATGTGTCGTAATCTTTCATCAAAATAATAAATTCATTTTTGGCTGACATCACCTATGCCAGCAAGGATGTTAACCAACAATCAAATGGAAATGTAGTCACTACTGTCCTAGGTAATTCAGCCATTCTAAAATATAGCCAAAATAGTTACCGCAGGAATTTAATTCCACTTAAAGTTAAGAGACAATATTAGAGGTCGATCGCTCATGGATTTGAGGCTGTCTACACTGGACTAATCTTCAAGAATGTTGTAAATTGTTTATTTGTGGCAGTATTAGCGCAAGCGTGTGCAGTGCAAAATGGAACAAGATAGACGTTTACTGTTGGCACGACCAAATCACCAAATTGTTAATCACAATTAAAAAACTATCAGCAATGGTATAGTATTTTGCAGATAGACGATAGTTCCAAAAAAAAACAACTATCGGTACTGATTCATCTGTAAAACCGATATACTGTCTAATATACAGTCAGACTGTTGTTACCGCAAACATGAGGCAGAGGGGTCTTATATCACCAGAAGGGGTTTATTTTGTGATAGTGGCCGGCTGACTGTATATTATCCCACTAATTAAATGGCTACCTACCAAATAAATGCATTAAATTACATGAAATATAGATTTGCATTGGAATTATGCTATTATGAAAGAAGAGGAAAAACCAAGAGTCTCTTGAAACAGATGAATTCAACCTTCTGTTTGCGATCTGTTGGTGTTATGTATTGCAAAAATGACCAACTGACTGCTCATTATCCTACTTGCCAAATATATCAATCAATTAATGTAAAACATTGATCTAAGTTTGAATTATTTTATAATCTTACTTGAAGAGATTGCAGAGTGATACGAAAAGTATGAAAAATGACTCATGTATGACAATTCTGATTTTGAAGATAGCGCGATTTACCCATCAGAATAGAGTATTTCAGACAGCCAAGTAATAATGTAATATCACAAATAACTGGTCTGGCTACAATTTTGTATGGCCAGTTTTCACAATCCAATCAATTAGTAATGGATCAAATAAAGTTCTGAATTTCACTTGGAAATATGTCACAATATGGATGTAAAATGGGTTAAGAATGCCGTTTCATGTGGTCTTAAGTCACCCAAAAATGATTATAGCTCGGCCAAAAATGGAAAAATCAAACGCACCTACTTTACGCAGCTCAAAGGAGGATTCAAACTGTTGCCCTGCAGCCAATAACAGCACGGCATAGTTTATTCCAGAGTGTAGCGTGGGCTCTGATTCAAAACCTTTCCTGAACCTGCAAACATAATGCACAAACACATTCTTCAAGCAAAACATTTCACCAAAATTAATATGTTAGGTTTCAAATGATAAAACAATAGAAATGGTGTTAAAAAATAAGACAAAAGTATTGTGACACTTGTGGTTGTCAAACTTTAGTTGATCCATCGTTAATGTGTGGGTAACTCCTCACTCTATTAGAACCCCATAAGCTGATCAGATTTTTTTTTTTATTTACTTTGTCATGAAAATGTTTTGTTTTATTATTTAAAAAAATACAATGAAATGCGTTCTTTCCTTTTTCACTTTTTTGCTGAATAATGAAGTTAAACAAGTTACAAAAATAATATCTAGATGAAATTTGTGTCACTAGGACTACATTTTTCTTTTATTTCCTGAATATTTTCTAATTAAACCCATAATATATGTTTTAATTAAATACATAATTCATTTTAATAATGCCTATATACTCGTAAAACACCCCAAAAAAGATTAACTAGCCAAAGTGATATTCCAGCAGGGGCAATGTTTATATATCATAGCTCACCCAAAAATTAACATTTTGCCTTTACTCATCCTCATCGTTTAAAACAAATGTCTTATTACAGTCACAAAACACAAGAATGAGGGATGAGAGGATTGTGAATGTCAAGCTCCAAAAGCACATAAAAGCACACAAATAAGTCATCCATATCACTTGAGCGCTGTATTTAAATTCTTATGAAGCCATGTGAGACCGAAATTTAAAGGGATAGGTCACCCAAAAATGAAAATGCAGTCACCCCTGTGTTGTTAAAACCCAATATGTCTTTTTCTTGATAATAAATAAATTGTGCTCAGTGATGTCATACAACGACAGTTTATGGTGATCACCACTTCAAGCTTCAAAAGGACACAAAATATAATTCAGAAGCCTAATAAATTATTCCATGACACTCATTATTGTTATGAAAGCATACAATAAGGTCTAGTGAGAAAGAAACCAAAATCTAATGAATTATTTAGTGAAAATGTTCACTAACCATTATTCTTCTGTGTGCGTTCATGATAGGGCACAAGAGCAACAGTTCACACAGCCCCCCTGAGTTCACCCGGAAGACGTTACAGGCGTGATGGCGAAAATATACAACAAGCGATCGACAGAATGTACCGTCGCTCGTCATGGCTGGTAAGGACAAAAACTCTAATTAAAATAAAAAATATACCTTTTATCGCATGTCGTTTGGCGTCAGGTTAGGATATGGTGTGACTGTGGCTGCCTGTAGCCTCCTCTATGTTTCTGTCTGATTTCTGAGTGCTCCGTTCCAAAAAATAAGGCTGGGCATAGAAATGCATAAATTCTTCGACTACAAACTATTCAGACATGTTTAGTAAGTTCTGTTCTCTGTTTCATGTGCAGCTGTGTTGTGTTCTGTTGTCACTATTGCAGTGGAGGACTGTTTTTAGATAAACAAAACAAGTTTTCGTTAGAAAGTCCCAATGTCGTGAGGTGGCTGGTGAACTGTTGCTCTCGTTATGATTCTCACCAGACCTTATCATGTGCTTTCATAAAAATCATGAGTCTCAAGGAATAATTTATTAGACTTCGGAATTATACTTTTGAAGCTTGGTGGTCACTATAAACTGCCATTTTATGACATCACTGAGCACAAAATTTGGTGAGCAAAAAAACAGGGGTGAGCAAACAATTACTGAATTACATTTTTTGGGTGAACTAATCCTTTAAATGTTTATTCACCCCTTCAGACATTTGAATCAGGTGCGCTCATGAAAACATCTAAAAAGGTGTGCAGCGCAGCGTGCACACCTGATACCACAAAAGTATAAAATCCTCGGGCCGTTGAGAACTGTGTGTGCAGGACAGGTTCAACTATAAACAAGGCCTAAGGACAAAACAATTGTGCACATTGGTTTTTCAGTGAAAGAGATTTGAGAACGGGGCAGTCTTTCACACACCCCTTACAATACCTCCTCACACTTTGAGAACCACCATCTAGACATATTATAGTACTGAGAATTTAGTTTAATTGTCATGAAAATTATTATTATTTTTTTTTCAATGGTCCTAAAAACAGGCTTCATTTTCTTTATGCTAAATATTTCCTTTTTTATGAGCTGGGCATGTTTTGTGAGATTTTCCCTCATGTTCTCACCAGTGTATGCCCTGATCTCTGCTGTCTGTGTCAGTGAAATGAGAGTCCAGGAACATGTCCTTATATATTCGGCCCACCAGACAATAAATATCAGATGCCACCTGCTCATCTGAATTCACCAATGGCAACATGATGTCCAGAGCTTTCTGCCGATCTCCTGGGAGATTTCTCCTGCAGTAACAGACCAAAACAGCGACAAATGTTAATGTACATGTTAGAGGTAAAGTGTGTCATTTTTTTATTGATAAAATACATTCTCCTATCTCAACTTGATATGCAGCGACAAGTATAAGTAAGCAATTTGTTGGTTGATTTCCCCAAAAAGTGTGAACACTTGTGTGTAGAAGAACTAGGGCTGGAATAAAATCTTCATTTGTACAATGTCGTATCGAATGAGTAGTATAGTGGCTCATAAGTCCAGGACCGAAATCCTTTCACTGCATTTTTAGAGTAAAAGTTTGACTCATTCTGTGTAATGCGTGTAAAGAGCGCTCAAACAAATCACTTTTGTGAGACACTCACTGAACTGCTGCTTTTCTTAAAGAGACAGTACAGTTTTAATGTGTTACATATCAATGTAAAAACTTGTAAATAGCATGTAAATAGCATGTAAACAATAAACATGTAAAAACATTTTATATATATATATATATCTCATATATACTGATGGAATACATGTATTTGTAAATGTTTAAAACACTAAAATGCAAACAAAAACTAATGATAAAATAACATTTTTAAAACTTATATTTTTGTAATGTACGAAGTTAGAAGGTCCCCTGCTGAGAGAGAATTTACATTTTAACTGAAATATACCCATATGAATCAAACAAATAAAGACCTGGTGAATAAAGCCAAATCGGGAAATCTGTATCAATATCCAGCCCTATGAAGAACATCTTAAATAATTTCGTTTGGAGGCACATATATTACACTCTTTACCAAAAATGTTTTCATACAACACCTTAACAGAATTTATTGTTGAAATCAAATCGAAAGATCTAAAATAATCCTTTATACTTCAGCTTTATAAGAGAGGCATTCGATTAAAAGTGTTAAATAAGTACAAGTGTTACCTTATTTACTCTAACTGCTACTCATATATTACTGTACACATTCATGTACACTGTGTCCAAACCAGGTGTGACAGGATAAAGTGACAAGGGCTAAACAGTACCAAGAGTTTATGTCTTAAGTGACCGTGACAAACATCAGGACATTTTGACTGTTGTTTAGTTTCTATTTCTATTTCTGCGGTGTCGTAATGGGTAGCACCGCCCACACCGAAATCTCATGGGTACAAAACCCTGTTCATTACACATCTAATATGTCCTGACTGACGCGCAGCACAGCAGTTTTGCTTTCAGTGCGGTCAGACAAATTATGTGTCACTGGAAACTTGTCACATTGTGCTTGGAAACTCTTGGTAAGGACACGGTGTAAGATGTTTGGTCTCACCTGTTGAGGGCAAAGGCGTAGTGGAACTTTATATGAGGATGTGCTACAGGGTCAAAGGTCGGCAGTTTTTCCAGTGTTTCAACTAACTTCACAATGGATTCATAATCCTACAGACCCACAAATAAGCAAAAACAAACACAATTTACATAACTCTAATAGACATAATAATACATGATAAAGTGCTAAAATGTTATTATTGTGGTTCTTGACAAACGTAAAACGATTCAGAATGTAAACTGAGTGCAGACAATCGGCTTGTTTTATATCCGCTTCATAATTACATGCTGACAAAATCATACAAGAGAAAATCTTTGAATGAATAATTCTGCAGTAAGAGTGCATGTAGTACATTTTACTCTAAACAATTAGTAAATAACAAAACAATTGTACAAGCAATTTGATGATTGCTGCATGTAAAATGTATAACTGCTTTATGCCTCATTCAAATGAAAGCACTAAAATATTCATGACATTCTCTTAAGAATCACAAACAGCTGCTCAGTATGTCAGTAACAACAGCAACATAAACAATTCTTCAGTCTTTTGTCATTTCATTTCTCCTAAAGTGGACTTCAAAATGTTGAGTTCGATATACTACGTAAATAAAGCTGTACTCAACAAGCTTCTCTCAGATGTCAAGATTTATAGTGAATAAGTACTTTAATTTTGATATGTTTCTTGTTCAGAAACGGTCATGAAAAACACAACACACATCCATCACATCTCCTTTTGTGTTAAGCATAAGAGAGAAAGTTATACAGGTTTGGAACAACATAAGAGGGAGAAATATTTATTTAAAGATACAGAAGCAAAAACAGCCATTTGGCTCAGACAGACAGTGGAGAATAATGAAAAACTAAATTGTGACTGCCCAGAGATGAAAACCAGTGAGACATGTTTTGTTTTGTCTAATCAATGCATTACTCGTCTGACACAATAATGATCGGAATCACTGTATTTATTATAAACAGTATATATATAATTATTTAAAATAATATATTTATAATAATCTTTACTTGAGAGCAAATTCTGAAATTAGATGAATTTGATTGAGTAATCATCATGTATTTCATTAAATCACATATTTTAATGGATTGACGCCCTAGTATTTATGACTGCCTTAAACACAATGTTTAAATAATGGTCCTGAGATATCTCACCATTCTCTGTGACAGCTGTAGACTTTGTAACAGAAAACAAATATGTGTTCGCAGACCACGGACATTGACGCTTTTCACTTGTCAATTCTTTTGCTCATTCTCTGAGTTGTATTTGAAGTGGATCATTGAAGCTGTGTTTCATATTGTTTGTCAGTTGAGGGTGCTATTGTGCCACTGTTGAATTTGACAGCCACAGAAACAAACAATGCTGCACTTTTGCTAAGTTTTGGTCTCAAAATGCTCTTTGGAGGGCAGGTTTTGGAATGAGGGGGTGTGGCTAATTCAACGGCTCAGTTACGTGAAAGCATCAAAATGCTAAAGTCACTTACAGCGGGGGCCTGGCTAGCTCAGCGAGAATTTATGCTGACTACCACCCCTGGAGTCGTGAGTTACTAGGGAGAGTAAAGTCACATGGGATAAACTCCTCATGGTCACGATTAATGGTTCTCACTCTCAATAGGGTGCATGGTAAGTTGTGCATGGATCGCAGAGTGTAGCATGAGCCTCCACATGCTGTGAGTCTCCGCGATGTCATGTACGAGTCACGTGATAAGATGCATTGAAATCTGGATTGAAATCTCAGAAGTGGAGGCAACTGAGACTTGTCCTCCGCCACCCGGATTGAGGTGAGTAACTGCGCCACCACGAGGACCTACTAAGTAGTGGGAATTGGGCATTCCAAATTGGGAGAAAAAGGGAATATAAAAATAAATAAATAAATAAATCACTAACAGCACCTTTAATTGTGTCGCACATTTTGCACACAACCCTGTTACCCACTATGACATACCTTTATTTTATTAGCAACCTTCAACATAGGATTTTATAAATAAGTTTATTCAATGTTTATGTTTATTGAGTGTTTATTTCTAGAAAATAATGAAATCACACAAATCAGGGTTGTAAAATCTATTTAGACCCAAATACGTCCATAAATATGTCAACATAGCTGAAAAATGGCACATCTCATAAATAAATAAAAAAATTCAACAGCTCATATAATATGTAGTTTGACCTCCTGAAGTGGACAAACATGATTTTTATAAAATTAACCACTTCCTTTCACTAATACTTTGCAGAAAAATACAATATGCCCAATTACTATATTTTTGGAAACTGCCACCAATCAAATGCTTCTTAGGAAGTTTGTCCGATTTGCTAGACATTTTGCATGTATCATCTACTGACTGTCCTGACAAACATTTTTTTTCTGATTTTTGATTCGTCAAATCATTTTGAAGTTAATACATTTTTAACGTGCGTTCGAATGGCTGATTGTTATGAAATGTATGGTGCTGTATACCAAATTACGTGATACTCCGCCACAAGGTGGCACTATAATTAGCTTGTTTGCATTTTTGCCAATATCTTCCAAACTGCAAGGGCTAGAAATAAAATTCTGTTTCTTCTGAATCCATCAGCGTCCCCAAATCATTTGGTTCTGTGGACTTCAATTTGGTCACATGTCCTTCTACTTCTGTTATTCTGTTGTCATTCCAATGAAATTCAAATTTTGCAATTGTGATAATCTTTTGAAATAAATTTTATCCACAGGATCTTTAATGTCCAATTTAATTATTTTGGCCATGTCCTGGCCATACGTGCTTGGATCCCGATAATTGCCGCTTGGGGCTATATTATTACAACTATTTCTTCAAACGTTATGAATAACAGTTGAAGATTGTACAATGCATTCACCTGAATATCTCTGTATGACAGGAGGAGGTTTATGACGACATCGGCTGACAGACACTCAACATTGTCGAGTCGCTGTTGGATGCGACTGAGCTCCGCTGCAAGCTCAGCTCCCGTGTAAAGCTCCCTTGCTTTACGAATCTCATTCAGAACAGTCTCATGGAAGTACTGGCTAAACAAACACAAGACAAAGAGAAAAGACCATTTTCCAATACAGATTATTTATTTTGATTATCATTGAATAAAAGATGGAGATTGTGATGGTGGTGGTGTAGTGGTCTAAACCACATAACTGGTAAACTGGTAATCAGAAGGTCACTGGTTCGATCCCCACACCCACCACCATTGTATCCTTGAGCAAGGCACTTAACTCCATGTTGCTCCGGGGGGATTGTCCCTGTAATAAGGGCTCTGTAAGTCGCTTTGGATAAAAGCATCTGCCAAATGCATAAATGTTAATGTAAATGTAAATACTTTTAAATCATCCTTTTTTTGTCATCCATGAGCTGGTAAAAGGTATTCAATAAGCTGTTATCAACTGTTCCTCTACCCATTTTCTCTTTTTGATTCGTTGCCCTTGTGGTCCTGGAAACGTGGGAAAAACATCATGTCAGTTAAAACAACAAATTTGTGAAGGTAAGATTTCGATCAGGAGAAAAGATCTAAATTATTCTGTCGCAGTTCATTTTGTTGAATTTAATCGTGATGTCTCCTCTTTGCATTATTCTGGCATCGAGAGTATTAAGATGGCAAAACTGAATTGATTTTACAGATCAAACCTTATCACTGATGGGACTTATTGATGAAGCCTTGTTTAATGTGATGCTGTAGATATACTGCATGTATAGTTCAAATGTTCCATGTGTATGTATGTGTGTATATGTGTACGTACATGTATATATACACTGTATGTATATGGAATATAAATGAAAGAAAAGTATCTGTATGTAATGTTATGGGTTACCTTACAGGTGTAATTTATTATTTGTATATGGGCTTCTGTATATGTGATTCTCTTTTCTGTATTTATAGGTGTTTTCTAGATGTTCTCTCTTTTATTAATTGTCATTGGTTGTGATGTCATGGGCATCAGATGTGTTGATTGGTCATGACATATTTTAAATTTGGTGCTGTTGCACTCTGTTTGTAAATGACAAAGGTCGAGTGACCGAAACGTTGCTGAATACATTTTGATACTCTTTGCAAGCCAGGATTGTGTGCGGGATATTTTCCATTTCATTGACTTTGCTACAGCTTGTGTCCTACGCACCTATCAATTACTTCTCAGGTGTGCGAGGTTAGTTGTTCATTGATTCCAATAAAGATTATTGACACATTGGCACGGAAACATTAAAAAAACATTGTTATACACTGGACCCAAAAACTCCATCAAGATAATGAATCTAAGGAAAATGAAATTATTTAATTCACTGGTTTATTCAATGTGCCATTTTTGAATCGGGATGCAAACACAGGCTAAATGTAAGTTTGGTGGAGGGGAAGTTTCTTAATGAAAAACAACTTTGGTCTAACATTTGGGTCATTCCTACAATTCGGTGCCATTTATATCCCCACAACAATTTGTGGTATTTATCATTTTAATAGGCTTTTTAAAAAGAATAATGTCTATTTTGAATGTTACACTCTGCTGTGGGCCTAAATTTCAAATTTTTGATAATTTAAACCATTTACAAGTATCAGATTTATTTTTCCATACAATTAAGAGTTTAGTATTATATTGTCTGACTAACGTTTGTGCATCCTTTGACTTATTGTCCATAATTAGGCCTGTAATCTTTAATTAATATATGTTATGAAATGAAATGATGTCATACTGGACGTGACATCAGCTATTCAGCAAAATTATTTTGAGTTATTTGAAGTGCGTTACTCTTGTTTTATTTGTTTTTCTTTATTTTGTAATGTTAGTCATATATGGTAAATCATAACATATCCCATATTTTATTGGTTGTTGTTATTTAATGTTATTTTTCACATAAGATTGATCTTATGACGATCTAATGATAAATGACGTTGCGAGCTGCAGACAGCGGGGGTGAGAGATGAGCGTCTCCATGTTAGAGTGTGCATCAGCCGGAGGAACTTTAAATCCGTGACTGGTTGAAGCAGCTCTGACCACACAGAGAATGACAGTTTTGGAGTCTGTGTTTATTTACATGGCACCCTCCCATATTATAAGAACTTCAATTAAGGATAAAATAAAGATATATCGCCAAGCTGTGATCTGTGTTTCGATCTGGAGCTGCAGCGCTCCTCCCGTCTGGCGTGTCACCATTATAGCTTTATATCAGTGGTGCCCACACTTTTTTGTGTGATAATCTACTTTTAAATGACCAACTCAATAAGATCTACCAACTAAAAAAAACCCAGTTTCATTTAAAATAAGAAAATGTTTGTTGGGACTACTGCATGTATCCCTACAAGGAATTAATCTTCTAATTAATAAAAACATATATAATAATGTTCAATATTGATATCATTCAGTTTTAAAACTAAACCCAAAACACCTACAGCACAATAGATTACAATAGACAGGGCATTTACCTTATTCTGATGACTTGCACTGAATGGAATCAGACAGTTTTGCATAATCCGGAAGGTAGCATCGCAATTTTGCGCTCTGTTCTAAGAAGTCCTTGGAAGGCGCATATGCGCAAACCTAGTTGTCATGGCAACTGAATAAACAAAACCTCACCGCCTGGTCAATATTTACTCATCAAGTGCAAGTCAGACAGAAACTAAAAGAAGGAAAGACATTATATTTATTTTTATTAAAATTTAACTAAAGTACATTTAGATTTCTGTAGATTCTACCAGCATTGCCTTTGTGATCGACTGGTAGAGCACGATCGACGTATTGGGCACCCCTGCTTTATATGATCTCAAGTTACGTTAAATGACATCAAGCGACTATTCGACAATGGAATTTCTTTTGTGCAACATTTTGTTAGTTTTCCATGAAGACACCCACCAGAGTTTTGTAGACAGCCGGATGCGGCATGAAATTTGACAGAGGCTGCTGCCTAGCAATTCTCTATGCAGGAAAAACCCTGGTGAGACTTTAACACAGATCAATATTTGGGGTAAATTTGTAAAATAAAATCAGTAATTCTGTCACAATGGAGAACACACAAACAGAAATGAAAGGGTGAGACTATAACTCATCCACAATGCTGAACACATGCAATTGCTTGCTCACAAACACATACACAGGAATGAATTGGTGAGACTATATAACACATCCACAATGCAGAACACATGCACTCGCATCCATGCACGCACACAAACCTTTACTACTTATTTTTGTCATTACATGATTTTCAAGTCATGTAATTCCTTTATGCACCAGATGGCATTAATCTGCCCCAATACATGACACATTCTCATATTTTCTTTGTGTTTAGAAGTGTAGGTTTTAACTCTCGTGAAATTACCAAACTTTTATTATTATTACCAAAAACGCACAACTTTAGTATTTTTATTTTATTGAACAATGTTATTAACATTTATCGTTTTCAGTCAAATTTGACCTTATACTATACTACAAGTGCCAGCCTATGAACAGTGCACAAGGGTTAAGTTTGAGACAAAAAAAAAAAAAAAAAGAGAGGAGACACAGGTTCTCTCAGGTGTTGCCTTACCAGGTGTTGGCCTTGCAGCCAGTAAGCAGTTGAGTGAGTCTGTCCAGCAGTGGCATACAGATGGGCCCAAGCAGAGCTTCAAAGCTGGGCTGCATGAGTTCACTCAATCCCTTCATCAAACTGCTCTCACAACAGTACACCTTATTTTGAGGAGTCACCATGTACGTGATAAACGTGTAGTTAGCAGCACATGTCTAGAGAAAGAGACATTTAAGAGAGATATAATTTAGCTGTGGAACAAATATATTCGCAGTGAACATAAACAGTGAAGTATTTGTTTGTTTGTGATTTAACGCCATGACAGCTTTCTAAGCTGTTTTAATGGCGGAAACCAGGATAAAATAAAGTAAAAGGTAGTTATTAACAACCTATACAGTTTTTAAACAGTAAAGTAATAAATCAATGGTCCAAATATGAGTTGCAGGTCTGTTCAGACACAAACCACAGGAAGAAACAATGCTAAATGCAAATAATAATATACAACTAACTATGTAATTGTGCATAGTTAGGATAGCAAAATAAATAGACTTATCAACTTTTAAATGAAGCATAAAAGACTTCCATCTCTTACATTGCAAAGGCGGTGTGTTCAATCAAACTTCATCTGTCACTTGGTAGAAGCTAGCCACATTAGACAGATGCTAATATAGATAGAAATAAATGGGCCACTTACCATATTCTTTTGACATATCACCTCCTGCAAAAGAGAAAGATCAGAATGTCAATTGCAAAAGGTTCCATCTAAAAACAAACCAAAGAACTTGTATTTGCAATATTTTTTTGTACAACATACAAAATATTCATAAATGTACATTAATTCTGTTGTTTGGAGTTTTTGCCATTACTGAATCAATGTTGTGTTTATTTATATCTATATACAACTCTGAGGGGTTTCCAGTTTATGGCACTTTTTCTTAACTGTGTAGGTGTATGGCTATATTCAGAATACAGCACTACAATACTAGTCATATTGTTGTAAAAAAAAAAAACATATTTCTAAGAAAATATCCAAGTTTATTATGGAATATTGCTTAATTTTTCACTTAAAATTCATAGAAAAAAAATTATTCTTCAAGTAGTATGTTGGTATTTCATTCCAGGAGTGCTGTCTTAATTTTGTGTGTGTGGGGCTATGTTTGGAACATCACACTACCAAAATAGTAATACTTCTTCATGTTTCTGTATTTTGCTGTATGTATACTGTACACAGTGTGCAAATGTGTTTGATCTTCCATTTCAAGTGTGATGAATGAACTGGAAGTGATATTCTAAAATACTTTTGTTTTTAGCATTTTTATACACAATAAAAAAAGTATATATGGTTCAATTTGGTTATACCGAAGATGGCTACGATATGTCCATTGCAGTGTCTGAAGGCGACGCCTGAACACAGTCGGTCAATAAGTTCACCGGCATTTCTCTCAGAGATGTCTGTTAGTCTCTGAAACTGAGCTGTTCCAGGTTCTTTCTCAGGTGATCAAGAAGCTCCATTTAGAGTGGCCAACTCCGATTGCACTCTTTGCATTCTTGACTTGATAATTTGGTTTTATCCATGCTGATGCGACTCCGCCTCCCACCGCCGTTCTTCCCTGAGCTGCATGAACGGCTCACCAACACACTTCACGGAGGCTGCAGCCTTCACAACACTGGACCATGCTGAGCAATGCGGGTACACCATGACTCCCCCCGTGGAAGATGCGGTAGCATCTCAATTGTGCCTGCTCAGGTACATGAATGCGAATGGCCCAGACTCCCGTGTCATTCATGGAGTTGTGCCACGCAACTGACATGGCTTTCCGGGCTACTACAATCACCGCCCAAGCCAATCTTACCCTTCGGCTTATTCCTAGCTCCTTGCTCATTTATGAAATGTGTCAATGCAGTACTTGCCCCATTAAAACAAAATGGCATTCATGTCTTGAACTACCTCCATGATTGGTTGCGTTTAGTCCAGTCAGAGGAACAAGCTTGCAAACAGAGGGACCTGTTGCTTGCACATTTGGAGTTTTGGGACTTAAGAGTCAGCTAGTCGAAGAGCGTACTGATGCCCTGTTGCCAGTCATAATTCTTAGTAATGCGACTCATCTCGATCACTATGTTAGCATGCCTGACTGAGGATCACACCCAATCCATTCTCTGATTTTAAAGACCTTCAAACTGGGGAAGGCTTTTCCGCTGAATATTTTTCAACAAGCCCTGGGCTGCATGGCGGTTGCAGCAGCCTTCACCCCACTGGGGCTACTACATATGAGACCTCTTCAATGCAGGCTCATATTGAGGGTGCCTTGTCATGCATGGCAACAGTCGTTTACGTCTTATGTTATCACGCCAATGTCTGGCCGCGTTACCCTCTTGCCAACGTTCATTCAGACTGGCTTAAGAGTGTTATGGATCTTAACCCCATTTAGCATTTGTGGGATCAGCTAGACTGTAAGGTGTGTGAGAAGTGCCTGACAAGACAGTCACATCTATGACAAGTGCTACAGGAAGTGTGGGGTGAAATGTCACCTGAGAATCTGAACAAACTGACAGCTAGAATGCCAAGGATCCGCAAAGCTGTCATTGCTGCACGTGGAGGATTTTTTTTATCAGAACCCTTTGAAGTAGTTTAAGACAATCTGAGTTTTTTTTTTTTTTTTTTTTATTTTAATAGTACGTTTTCATGTTATTAATGCCCTGGCTATACATTGTGATCATTGACACCACTTTAGTGAATAAAAGTAAATATTTCTATCCATAAGAGCAAAATCTGTACCTTATTCCAGACTTTTGGCAGACAGTGTATATATATGTATATATATAAAAAAAAAATTAGGAATGATTTGGTGTGTCCATTTTTGTCAAATCAAGTCAAGTGGTTTTTATTGTCGTTTAACCATATACAGTTAGTAGAGTACACAGTGTAACCATGTAACAAAAGTAATAAATGATGTATTTATTTGAAATTTTATGCGCATTTCACTGTTGAATTTGGTGACACTAACAGACTTGAGCCATCCTGACCTGTAGAGACTGCTGTGAGTCTGAGTTGAGATCACAGTACAGGATAATGTTGTTGACCATACAGAAACTCTCTCTCACACCCAGGTGATAGAAGAGAGAAGGCTGCCGAAACACATCGGTCATGTCAACCACGGCAATATCTGTGAAAAGAGAAACAGCAGATGAGATACTAAACAACAGAGAGGGAAAATCCAGAACTTAACTTAATGTTTTTGATGCTAGATAGACAGACTTTAAGACGTGTATTAATGACAGATTGTGTCACATGTGTTTGTGTGCTTCTATCAGGTCAGTCCCTACAGCAGAGCTCTACACCTCAAGTGCTGCATTTACAGTAAATATCACCAGGAAGTCACTTCCTCCGTTTGCATGCATGTGCAACAGAATTTCACAGCTGTTCTTTGAGATTGCAAAAAAGAAACAGACACAGGTGTATAGGGCTGCACAAATCACCAAAAAACGAATCGCGATTACGACTGCCACGATTATGCAATCGTGAAAACTGACGATTACAGCGTTCAATTTAAGTCTGCTCCTGTTGCGTCAATGGTTTCTATTTACAACATGTTTTTGCAGCGGTTGAGTATTATAACCAATCACTAGCATGTCCGTTGGGCAACAGCAATGGGTAATCAGAGCCACCGTCTTATCTGTAATGACAACTGATCCTAATGCGCAACTTTTAAACCATCTGAATGCCCAGATGCTTGCTTTATGTTCTTGCTTTGTTCGCGCAGCACACGAAAATGAATACTGAAGAAACATCACCCGACACTTGAAAAGAAGCTGTAGAAAAAGAGCAAAAAGCACTTTGTAATTATTTTGGATTCATTGCATATTGCGCCGCTCGCTTTGAACGTAGATATTAAATACACTGCAAATGAGCAACACAACAAAACTGAAACGCTCCCGTTCTAATCACGGCACGGACACAGTGTAAATAACTGATTTATTATGCTGATTAGACAACTTTGTTTTTATTGAGAGAATTCGCGAGAGTATAGAACATTGTGCGGAGCATAATAACTGCACTCGTGTCGAAATGCAGATCTCAAACAGCGTAAACCTGCAGTGAGTGACAGCAGTCGTTGTAATGGGAAAGTTTGTTGCGTTGTTCGAACGGTTTTGTTTTGTCGTGTTAATAAGTAGGCCAATGAGAATTTGATTTGTACAAAATAGCAATAAAATGATTCAGCTTAACTGTTCCAAGTGTGTTTTGGTGGTGTAGCAACATAAAGAATATGGCATGAATAGCATATTTCAGGAATCATTGTCATTGTTATAGCATCTGCTCTTATAAGACCCATTTGCCACATAGCTGGTATTGGTAGATTTAACATTTTCACGAATTGCACAAACTCTGATCGCAAATGACTGTTTTTAATTTCCAAACTGAGGCCAAACATGATCTAACGACGATCTTACGTGAACAAGATCACCATTGAAGATCTAACGGGATGAATGGTCCCCTGTCTAGCCACCAAAGGGCTTACTGAACGCAAGAAAGTAAATTGGTCGATTAAAATAAGCTGTTAATAAGTTTGAATATTGAATATGCCGTATTATTTACTGTACTTGGACTAATAATTCAAGCAGTACTTTAGCAATAATTAAATTTATTCTACACAATAGTTATCAATTTACAATAATTTTCATTTGCCTTAACTTAAACATTATTACAATATAAAATCCAATACAATATAATGCTTAAAAGAAACAGGAGCACAGCTCATATCCACCATTAAAATCTGCTACTCTGAAGAACCACATGGTTGCTTACTTTGTGACATCACGGTAATTAAAATTATTAATCGATATTATTAATCGTGACTACAATATCAAGAGCAATAATCGACAATTATGATTTTTGCAATAATCGTGCAGCCCTACAGGTGTATGACTATCTTGTTTTAACAAGAGATTTGTGCTTATGGTTGTTCATCTCAATGAACCTTAGTCAGGGAAGATGCTATGTTTATTTTCACAAGAATGAAAAAAATGAGGCTGATACAGTTAGTTTAATGAGTCTTATTAATGAAACGCAAGCAGAACCAACTACCGATTCACTCGCCCAAATAATCATTCGTAAACGACAACGTAAATTGTAAAAATTCAATTGTACTCTTTTTTTTGTGTGTGTGCATTTGGTGTATGAAAACATGCGCTAGATGGACGTCTTTGACCGTTTTGATATATTTCCAGTGATGTGATGCTGCATGTGTGGGTACAGTTCATTCTGTGCTTTGGACTATGAGTGTGTGTCATGTGGATTTGTCTTCATCGTACTTCAGCATAGATTGCATGTTTTTTTGGCTCATATCAGGGTGGAATGTTTGTGAACCAGTCATAATACAATTTAAGCTTTGCAAAGCAACTGTTATTGAAGGACAGGGCACTTAAAAGCACTATTGGACCTGATGCAAAACAGTTTAATTCATGAATATTTCAAATGTCACAACTGTTTGATAGTTTATGGTGCTATGCAGTTTTAACAGTTGTGCTTGAGATTAACAGTTTAAAATATTCAGATGCAATGTGTTATATGTGCTTTATGTGTGAACCCTAAAATGCAGTTTTCTAATGTTGTGGAGCTTGTTCATTCTCTTCCGATTGAGTTTCAAATATGGCTGATTTCGAGGGGCTGCACGATGTTAACCAATTATAACAGAGGGTGTTAATAGTGAAATTTGAAGTAGGCACTTAGACCAAAACAGAGCATTTCATTAAAAGGGCCAGAGACAGGGTGGAAAATAATCATATATAACTAAAGCCTATATAATTGCCTTTTCTTTACACAAACTTAAATTAGCCTTACCCTGTTTTGTCGACGAAAAAAGTGAATTCTTACAATGTTCTACACTTTTTTGAAGACTATAAACTATCAGAACTATTTGTCCAATGCTCAGTTCACTTTCAGAAAACAAGGTATTGAACATGTGAAAACTTAAAAATATTTTAATTCTAACACTCATTACCTCGGATCACATTTGCTGAGCTTCTTCAGAAAATGTAAATTGCATTATATTTTCTGATTAACACATTTTATTGATTCACAAAATTGACAAAGAATAGCAAAACATACACTACCAGTCAAAAGTATTGAAACACATGACTGAAATGTTTCTCATGATCTTAAAAATCTTTTGATCTGAAGGCATATGCTTAAATTAGTTTTGTAGACAAAAATACAATTGTGCCACCATATTAATTTATTTCATTATAAAACTAAAATTGAATAAAAAAAATAAAAAAAAAAGGTTTGAAATTGATGACTTGGACCAAATAATAAAAAAAAGCAGCCAATAATTCCCCAACATAGATGGGAACTCCTTCAATACCGTTTAAAAAGCATCCCAGGGTGATACCTCAAGAAGTTGCTTGAGAAAATGTCAAGAGTTCATGTCTGCAAATTCTAGGCAAAGGGAGACTACTTTGAAGATGTTAAAATATAAAAGAATTTTCAACTGCCCCTCCCCTAGAGCCCCATAGCTGCCCCATTTCCTATCAAATCAATCCAAGTTTCCAAGCCTTCTCCATGACATTTCTTCGAATGCGGCCCCCTCCGTGAACCACACTTGATATGAGGGTGCTCTAGTTGACTTCCATCCCCTTAGAACAATCTGTCTGCCGATCATAACACTGGCTAGAACCCAATTTTTTACGTGTTTATCCCCTACATTAATGACCACTCCCATTGCCTAAAATACAGAGTCTGGGGCAAAATGAAATTTGAGTGCCCAATACGTCAAACATTAAACTATGAACCCTCAACTAAAATTCTTGGATCTTAACACACCACCAAAAAACGTGGGTTGTGTCCCCATCTTCTGATTGGCATCGCCCGAAATGGGTGTGTCTTTCAGACCAAGCCTATACAATCTAGAGGGGGTCCAATAGAATCTATGTAAAATTGCATAAGACGCACCCTTGCATCTCTAGATGTAGACTTGACATTTTTTAGAATACTAGCCCACACTCCCTCCTCCAATACAAAGTTTAAATCTATCTCCCATAATCTCCTGATAAAATTTACAGCCCCCCCCCCGACTATGAATAGAAAGACTTTGCAATGGTGAAGTAGGGGCAACAACTTCATATTCAATGCAAAACCAGGGAGGGGCTCTCTCAGGTGGAAGCGACCAATGAGCCAATTATCTGAGACCGAATGCATAATAATTAAACATAATATTGGGCAGGCCTAGCACACCTTTGGCAATCGGCCTATGCAACTTACTGAAGTGTAATCTGGGAAGTTTACCATTCCAAATGAAGGACTTCACTATACTATCTAATTGCTTGAAATAAGAGAGGCAGACACCTATAGGGAGAGATTGTAGCAGGTAGTTGAATTTCAGAATGCAACTGATTTTAATAAAATGTACCTTCCCAATCATAGATAAATGTAATGAAGCACACCTGCCCACAAAGGTCAAAATTAACTAATTAAATCACACAAATTTGCTGGGAATAAAATACCCAAATACTTAATGCCCTCTTTGGGCCACTGGAAGGCGCCTTACAGAAAAGGGATTTGATATGGTAGAATGGGATTGATTTTTTTAAGATTATGGAAATGTATGGGTTCGGGAATACTTTTATTGGATGGATTAAGTTACTTTAATGGTTTAATGGTAATAAACTTTTACCATTAAAAAGTAAACTTTTACCATTTAAAGTGGAGCCAGTTCTGTAGCATAATAACTTTCTGAAGCATAAGAAATACAAATATTCATCGGCAAAGCCGTCTGGCCCTGGAGCCTTGCCTGTAGGCAAGGGCTTATTTACCTCGACAAACTCCTCCAAGGTTATCTCAGAAATAAGAGAATTATTTTGCTCAGACCTCAGTTTAGGAAGTTCTAATGGTTCCATACATTTTCTAATATCTTCATCAGTAGACAAAGACGTGGAACTATAAAGATCATGATAGGATTCTTCAAAGGCATTATTAATATCAATGGCCAAGGTAAATATTTCACCAACAGCAGATTTCACTGAGGGAATAGTAGAAAAAACTCTCTCTGTTTTTTATATCTAGCCAAATGCTTCCCTGCTTTGTACCCCAACTCAAAGTATGACCTGTTTCCCTGAATAGCCAAAACTCCACATTCCATGAAATTTTTTTTATTATATCTGTATATCAATAAGGTAAATTCTCTGAAAACATTAGACGACATTCGGTGCTTCAGATCTGCCTCGGCACTTTTAATATTCCCTTCCAATTTCATGAGTTCTTGTGCTTTGGATTGTTTGCTGAATGAGGCATACTGTATAATATGGCCCCTAAGAACTGCCATAAGTGCCTCCCAAGCCATGCCCATGGAGGATACTGAGGACCAGTTGGTCTCCATATTGCACCACATTCAGGAATTTGCAAAAGGGTACATTAAAACACCAACTACATGATTTCTTTTCTCCTTATGTGGCAACACCTCTAAACACACCAGGGTATGATCGGAGACTAAAATGTTTCCAATTGAGCAATAAAGATCAGATGAAATGAGGGACTTGGATATTTAAAAAATGATATTCTATAGTAAATTGTATGAACTGATAAAAAAAAAAAAATACAAAATTTGAGTCCCTACCAGATGGGTTCAAAAGTCTCCAAATATCTGTAAGCTCAGGATTCACTTCACACATCCTGTGAAGTGTCAATTTTGCTGTAGGGGGCTTGCACCCTTTGGCTTCACTATGATCAAGGAATGAGTCCATCAATAGATTAAAGTCTCCTCCCAATATTATATCATGAGGAGTGCTAGCAGCTTGCAACATCCCTTCAAGATCTATAAAAAAAAAGCCCTGATCATCCACGTTAGGTGCATAAATATTAGCCAAAATAAGACTTTGCCCATGAATTTCAGCAAAAACAATAATTACTTTTCCTAATCTATCTTTACTTTGTTTGAGACATTGAATTATAGATGTTTGATTACCAGTGTAATGACTCCACTGCTCTTACTTGAGTCAGCACTTAAAGAAAAATACCCACCCCATACCTTTAAAAATGTTCCGCTTCCTGCGGAAAAGGTGCGTTTCTTGAAGAAACACTATATCATATTTTATGGGGTGCCCCAACCCATTCACATTCCACATGGAGAGTGACAATCCACTCATATTAACATTTGACATTTTGACAAGAATAGATTGTGTGTCAAAAACAAGATTATAAAGACCACATTTCAACATTGGTGCAACCATTAAAACCCGAACATACTCCAGAACAAAACAAACAGAAAAAAGAAAAACGTGTGCAAGACAGCGGCATCCCTCCAAATTCAAATAGCCCATGTACGCCTATGAGGGCCCCCACAACAACTTTGCCGTCGGATTGCTCAAGTCCAGTGTTTCTATAAAAATTTTGTGAGACAGAATTACACAACAAAATATGATCTATAAAACAAACTCCAGCCAATAGGCGGAACAAATTCAAAGAGTGTGTAGATTCATCCACAAAACTGTCCCGAAGGTGTGTCAATTTGCAAAATAAACTCCAGCCACTAAGCCGAACTAGGACCACAAAAAAAACAGTCAAGTGAGCCGGTCCATCCGGCTCCAATATGAGTATCACAAAATGACTTACTCCATTAACTTTAACCCTCTGGGGTCTGAGGGTGTTTTGGGCCCTGGAGAAGTTTTGATGTGTCTTGACATTTGTGCTTTTTTCAGTTGCTTAAAAACACATTAATGGCTCAAGTCTGATAACACTGTATTCAGCACAAACTGGGCTACAATAATATGTGAGCAACAAGTGTGTACATGTTTGTATTTTTGCCAAAATTTTAAGTCATTGAAATAAGGTCATATGACACACACTAAACATTTGTCCACAAGCCTATTGAGAACTGTGTTTTGTAGCCTAGAGTTTTTGCGACAAAATGATGCTGATCACTGATCACTCATTCATACAAAACAATATAGTAATTTAACTTTTGTAAGACACTTTTAGTGTTAGAAATGTCATATGCGAGAAGGCGTGAAATATCATAAATATGGATGTATTTCACACCTGAGGAGACAAAACACCCTCCCCTGGGCTTATCAATGAGGAATGTGACAAAGAGAATGAATGTGAGGAAACTTAATGATCAAAATCAAGTTTTAAGTTAAAAGAAGTAATCTGACTATACATTTCTTTACATAAAGACTTTACTTAATTTTAGACCTACACTACCATTTAAAAGAAGTCTCTTCTGCTCACCAAGGCTGCATTTATTTGATCCAAAATACAGTAAAAACAGTGATATTTTGAACTATTTTTACCATTTAAAAAACAGTTTTCTATTTGAATATATTGTCAAATGCAATTTGTGATCAAAGCTGAATTTTCAGCATCATTACTGCAGTCTTCAGTGTCACATGATCCTTCAGAAATCATTATAAGATGGTGATTTTCTAATATATGCATTTTTAAAAGTGCATTTTACCTGAACACATTTGTAATCACAAGCTTTGTTGATGATAATGAGGCAGCATAAACACTAGTTAAAATATAACCTAAACATTCATATAATTTTTTTTATCATATTACATATCATATTTATATCATACAGCATACAATTTAAATACCTGCTTTAGCCGAAACAGCATTTAAATGTAACTAAAACTTGCTTATTAGGACATATTTCAAATTTGAATACTCTGAATCCTGGCTGGCGAGTCTGGACACAGTCCCACTAGTAAAATATGTACATGTTTATATAAAATAGCATGTCAACGAATTAAAACTAAATGACTTATCCGAAATTGTATCCTCGGCTGGGTCAAGTCTCTCTTCAAAATACAAATGTTCATCGGATTCCGCTCTTCTTCTGAGGAAAATTGTAACTCTTCGTCACTTTCAAACATGCAGAAAAATGAAAAACTTGTTGTTTTTAAGACAAAGTCAGGGCGTTTACCATTTAAATTGATCGCCTCAGCAAATTAGCGTATGAATAGTGTGCTCTGCTGGTGGGTGGGATCACATTAGCCATAATTAGCTGAGCCAGGAAACTGTACATCGCTTTGTTTCATACAGATTACATTGCAGGAGAATATTTGTTTTAAATTTGAATTGTTTCATTTGAAAGTAGACATTTTAAGCTTTCTTTAGACATATGTTCCAGCTCATTTTTGTGACATGTTTCAGATATATGCTCGCAAACCCAGAGACTGCTGACAGCTCACCCTCAAACCTTGTGACAGCACAAAGTTTTGTTGTTATTGTGAGTGTACACAAATAAAAGTAGACCCTTTATAGTCTCTAATGATGTCTTACACTTATCTGTATGCCCCAAAATGACAGAGAATTTTATGTTGTTTCCGCTGTAATGACGAAGAAAATCCAGCAGGACGCGCTAGCGTTAAAACTTCTAATATGCATTCCTTGAAATGATCACGTTTCTTTCTCGTCAAATTTGCAAAGTTTTTTCTAAGAAAGCCTTCCTTTAATCTTCGCCTAACATAACACAAGGTCTTTATCGGACGATCTCAGAAATTTGGCCAGAATTTATCTGGGCCTGTCTCCCTCTGCGGATCTCCATGCCGGAACCCTGTGAGCTTCCTCAATTTCCAGCTTATGGATGTTATTCCACCAGCTACAGTTCTCCATGTCCTCGAACTTCTTCCAAACATGCTCCAAGTCAACCTTGGTTGCAAGCGGATTAGCAGATAATTCTCTCTCCGATGACTCCAATTGATTCGTTTCTCGACATCCCCCACTCTTGTATCCATCTCAGAGAACTTCGCCTCCATTGCAGTATCACAGCAAGATCCTTCAAGTCATCAAAGACCTTCATCAGCATTGCCGACATGCCCAGCAACTCTCACTGTATTTCCCACATCTCTCCGACCAAATGGACTCCCTGGCTCGCGGCCCTCTCGGGAGTATCAGCTTGAGCACGTAAGTGTCTTTTAATTCCTCCAGAGCCCGAGGATTCTGAACTCCTTGATATATTTACCTTCTAGAACATTTATGAAACAGAGTGTATCGAATCTCACCTGTTTATATCATTAACATAGGGCTGGGCGATAAAACAATATCAATGTTTATTGCGATAAAAAAACTCCACGATATCGTCGATAAGCTTTTGAGTAATTTTCGATATTTATTCTGTGTTCTACATCTAGACATGCGTGTTGCTAAAAACTCTAGCAGTTTGCCTTTCTTGTCGTATGTTTCCACTGAATAATTCTGAATAGTCTCTAGTGAGCAGCGCAACAAAACAACAGCGCCGGTTACATCATATCTGATCTTTCTGTGCTGTATTCTTGAATATTTTTCTCTAGCACTGAAACACGCTTCACTGATACCCTGTCCCGGTCCGCACCCGCATCCTCTTTTCCCCCACATGTGTATAAACATGAGGTGCGTGTTTCCAGAGCGCCTTTAGACCATAACGTTTTTTCTTTCTAAATGTAGTTTTATTAATCAGCATGTTCCAATCCTTTAATAATAAACAAATAGATTTCTGTTCTAATTTTGTGAAATTATTCAGATGTCATCATCTCTGACAAGGATGAAAGACAAAACAATTACTAGTTAGTGGTGCTTGCAAAGCATCACTATTGTAATCTCACATACTTATTAGTGGTGCTTGCAAAGCATCACTATTGTAATCTCACATACTTATTATTAGTGGTGCTTGCAAAGCATCACTATTGTAATCTCACATACTTATTATTAGTGGTGCTTGCAAAGCATCACTATTGTAATCTCACATACTTATTATACTTTTTATTTTTATTTTTATATCTCTTAACAAAACTTCGCACCTAACTCGTCCCAAGCACCGTTTGACGTAGACCCACGAATGAGGTGTCAAATCGAACGACCTATTGACGACACGTGTGCTATGACTTTTATAAGCTGATCGGAGTACGGTATTTGCCCCAGGGGCAAAAAAGCGGCCGAAAAATCCCATAGACTTAACATTGCGACAAACTTTGACGCGTCACAGCTCCGAGCGAGGATTTCGCAGAAACGTGTGATTTGCCACATTTGAAGAGGCTGGCAGGCTCTGTAAGAGCATACCTCAATATGGGGTACAAGTTGCACCCCTGGGGGCAGGAGCTGCCCAAAAATGCCCCAATTGACTTATAATGGTGTAGGACGGCCCATGAAATGAAAAGGCATAGGGATTTGTATTGAACATAGCTCTGGATCACAGTGTCATAGAGACGAGGGGGTGGGCTCATTTTACTCAGACGACCAATCAGTCTCTCAGGATCATTGTGAAGCTATCAAGCCACGCCCTAGCAACCATTAAGAGCACCTTAGCAACAAGTCCCATAGACTTCTATTGAAACAGATCAAAGGGATATCTCCGGATAGAAGTGTCATAGAAACACAAGGGTGGTCTCGTTTGACTCGGGACAGCAAACAGCCAATCATGCATCAAATCAACACTTCCTAGCCCCTCCCTAGCAACCATTGTCGAGCACCTTAACAACCAAAATCCATAGAGGGATATCTTCCATTCTGAATGTCACAGAGGCATGGGAGTTGGTTTATATCATTCATACTGACAAGCAGCCTTTGGAGATTCATGATTGGCAGCTGCCAAGCCACTCCCTAGCAACTACACAGAGTACCCTAGCAACCGTTTAGCAGTAACTATATCTCTGCACCAGAAAATCAGAGAGACTTCTGGGTTGATTTATTTCAATCAGGATGGCAAGGACACTTGATTAGTATCACTATGGTAACTGCCTAGCAACCAGATGGGGTTACCCTAGCAACCGAGTAACAAATCACATATCTCTGCACTAGAAAACAGTAGAGACTTCCGGGTTGACTTATTTTACTCAGGATGGCAAGGAGACTTCATTAGTATCACTATGGTAACTGCCTAGCAACCATATGGGGTTACCCTAGCAACCAAGTAACAAATCACATATCTCTGCATCAGAAAAACGTAGAGACTTCTGGGTTGGTTTATTTCAATCAGGATGGCAAGGACACTTGATTAGTATCACTATGGTAACTGCCTAACAACCACATGGGGTTACCCTAGCAACCGAATAACAAATCACATATCTCTGCATCAGAAAAACGTACAGACTTCTGGGTTGATTTATTTCAATCAGGATGGCAAGGACACTTGATAAGTATCACTATGGTAACTGCCTAGCAACCAGATGGGGTTACCCTAGCAACCGAGCAACAAATCACATATCTCTGCACCAGAAAACACTACAGACTTCCGGGTTGACTTATTTCACTCAGGATGGAAAGGAGCCATTTATTGTATTACCTTGGTAACTGCATAGCAACCACATGGGCTTACCCTAGCAACCGAGTAACAAATCACATATTTCTGCACCAGAAAATCGTACAGACTTCTGGGTTGATTTATTTATGACCATAATTTTTGTTCTTTTCAAGTTACAACATGCTGTTTCACGAGTTTTGCCACGGCAAGCACCACTCACATTTTCTTCAGGAAATGTACCTATCTAGTTATACTTTTTTATTTTTATTTTTATTTTTATTTTTATATCTCTTAACAAAACTTCGGCACCTAACTCGTCCCGCACCGTTTGACGTAGACCCACCGAATGAGGTGTCAAATCGAACGACCTATTGAGGACACATGTGCTATGACTTTTATAAGCGATCGGAGTACGGTATTTGCCCCAGGGGCAAAAAAGCGGCCGAAAAATCCCATAGACTTAACATTGAGACAAACTTTGACGCGTCACAGCTCCAAGCGAGGATTTCGTAGAAACGTGTGATTTGCCACATTTGAAGAGGCTGGCAGGCTCTGTAAGAGCATACCTCAATATGGGGTAAAAGTTGCACCCCTGGGGGCAGGAGCTGCCCAAAAATGCCCCAATTGACTTATAATGGTGTAGGACGGCCCATGAAATGAAAAGGCATAGGGATTTGTATTGAACATAGCTCTGGATCACAGTGTCATAGAGACGAGGGGTGGGCTCATTTTACTCAGACAACCAATCAGTCTCTCTGGATCATTGTGAAGCTATCAAGCCACGCCCTAGCAACCATTAAGAGCACCTTAGCAACAAGTCCCATACACTTCTATTGAAAAAGATCAAAGGGATATCTCCGGATAGAAGTGTCATAGAAACACAAGGGTGGTCTCGTTTGACTCGGGACAGCAAACAGCCAATCATGCATCACTTCAACACTTCCTAGCCCCTCCCTAGCAACCATTGTCGAGCACCTTAACAACCAAAATCCATAGAGGGATATCTTCCATTCTGAATGTCACAGAGGCATGGGAGTTGGTTTATATCATTCATACTGACAAGCAGCCTTTGGAGATTCATGATTGGCAGCTGCCAAGCCACTCCCTAGCAACTACACAGAGTACCCTAGCAACCGTTTAGCAGTAACTATATCTCTGCACCAGAAAATCAGAGAGACTTCTGGGTTCATTTATTTCAACCAGGATGGCAAGGACACTTCATTAGTATCACTATGGTAACTGACTAGCAACCAGATGGGGTTACCCTAGCAACCGAGTAACAAATCACATATCTCTGCATCAGAAAAGCGTAGAGACTTCCGGGTTGACTTATTTCAATCAGGATGGCAAGGACACTTCATTAGTATCACTATGGTAACTGCCTAGCAACCAGATGGGCTTACCCTAGCAACCGAGTAACAAATCACATATCTCTGCATCACAAAAACATAGAGACTTCCGGGTTGACTTATTTCAATCAGGATGGCAAGGAGACTTGATAAGTATCACTATGTTAACTGCCTAGCAACCAGATGGGGTTACCCTAGCAACCGAGTAACAAATCACATATCTCTGCATCAGAAAAACGTAGAGACTTCCGGGTTGACTTATTTCAATCAGGATGGCAAGGACACTTCATTAGTATCACTATGGTAACTGCCTAGCAACCACATGAGCTTACCCTAGCAACCGAGTAACAAATCACATATCTCTGCATCAGAAAACGTAGACGACTTCCGGGTTGACTTATTTCAATCAGGATGGCAAGGACACTTGATTAGTATCACTATGATTACTGCCTAGCAACCAGATGGGGTTACCCTAGCAACCGAGTAACAAATCACATATCTCTGCACCAGAAAATAGTACTGACTTCCGGGTTGATTTATTTCACTCAGGATGGCAAGGACACTTCATTACTATCACTATGGTAACTGCCTAGCAACCAGATGGGGTTACCCTAGCAACCGAGAAACAAATCACATATCTCGGCACCAGAAAAGAGTACAGACTTCCAGGTTGATTTATTTCAACCAGGATGGCAAGGACACTTCATTAGTATCAATATGGTAACTGCCTAGCAACCACATGGGGTTACCCTAGCAACCCAGTAACAAATCACATATCTCTGCATCAGAAAACGTAGATACTTCTGGGTTGACTTATTTCAATCAGGATGGCAAGGACACTTGATTACTATCACTATGGTAACTGCCTAGCAACCAGATGGGGTTACCCTAGCAACCGAGTAACAAATCACATATCTCTGCACCAGAAAATAGTACTGACTTCGGGTTGATTTATTTCAATCAGGATCGCAAGGACACTTGATTACTATCACTATGGTAACTGCCTAGCAACCAGATGGGGTTACCCTAGCAACCGAGAAACAAATCACATATCTCGGCACCAGAAAAGAGTACAGACTTCGGGTTGATTTATTTCACTCAGGATCGCAAGGACACTTGATTACTATCACTATGGTAACTGCCTAGCAACCACATGGGGTTACCCTAGCAACCGAGAAACAAATCACATATCTCAGCACCAGAAAAGAGTACAGACTTCGGGTTCATTTATTTCAACCAGGATGGCAAGGACACTTCATTAGTATCAATATGGTAACTGCCTAGCAACCAGATGGGGTTACCCTAGCAACCGAGTAACAAATCACATATCTCTGCACCAGAAAACACTACAGACTTCCGGGTTGACTTATTTCACTCAGGATGGAAACGAGCCATGTATTGTATTACCTTGGTAACTGCATAGCAACCACATGGGCTTACCCTAGCAACCGAGTAAAAAATCACATATTTCTGCACCAGAAAATCGTACAGACTTCTGGGCTGATTTATTTATGACCATAATTTTTTTTCTTTTCAAGTTACAACATGCTGTTTGACGAGTTTTGCCACGGCAAGCACCACTCACATTTTCTTCAGGAAATGTACCCATCTAGTTATTTTTATTTTTATTTTTATATCTCCGTACAAAACTTCGGCACCTAACTCGTCCCGCACCGTTTGGCGTAGACCCACGAATGAGGTATCAAATCGAACGGCCTATTGAGGACACGTGTGCTATGACTTTTAGAAGCGATCGGGGGTACGGTATTTGCCCCAGGGGCAAAAAAGCGGCCGAAAAATCCCATAGACTTAACATTGCGACAAATTTTGACGCATCACAGCTCCGAGCGAGGATTTCGCAGAAACGTGTGATTTGCTACATTTGAAGAGGCTGGCAGGCTCTGTAAGAGCATGCCTCAATATGGGGTAAAAGTTGCACCCCTGGGGGGCAGGAGCAGCCCAAAGTTGCCCCCATTGACTTACAATGGTGTAGGACGGACCATGAAATAGGGATTTTGTATTGAACATAGCTCTGGATCACAGTGTCGTAGAGACAAGGGGCCGGGCTCATTTTACTCAGACGACCAATCAGTCTCTCGGGATCATTGAGAAGCTATCAAGCCACGCCCTAGCAACAATTTAGAGCACCTTAGCAACAACTCCCATAGACTTCTAATGAAAAACATCAAAGGGATATCTCCGGATATAAGTGTCATAGAAACACAAGGGTGGTCTCGTTTCACTCGGGGCAGCAAACAGCCAATCATGAATCACCTCAACGCTTCCTAGCCCCTCCCTAGCAACCATTGTCGAGCACCTTAGCAACAAAATCCATAGAGGGATATCTTCCATTATGAATGTCACAGAGGCATGGGAGTTGGTTTATATCATTCATGCTGACAAGCAGCCTTTGGACTTTCACGATTGGCCACTGCCAAGCCACTCCCTAGCAACTAAACAGAGTACCCTGGCAACCGTTTAGCTACAACTATATCTCTGCACCAGAAAATCAGAGAGACTTCTGGGTTGATTTATTTCAATCAGGATGGCAAGGACACTTGATAAGTATCACTACGGTAACTGCCTAGCAACCACATGGGGTTACCCTAGCAACAGAGTAACAAATCACATATCTCTGCATCAGAAAAACGTAGAGACTTCCGGGTTGACTTGTTTCGCTCGGGGTGGAAAGGAGCCGCGTATTGTATCACCTCGGTAACTGCATAGCAACCACACGGGCTTACCCTAGCAACCGAGTAACAAATCACATATTTCTGCACCAGAAAATCGTACAGACTTCCGGGGTGATTTATTTACGACCGCGATTTTTGTTCTTTTCGAGTTACAGCACGCTGTTTGACGAGTTTCGCCACGGCAAGCACCACTCACATTTTCTTCAGGAAATGTACCCATCTAGTTTGTAGCTTAATCTTTCTCACTTTAATGAAAATAGAAAAATGGTCCATTCAGACTTCTACATTTTCAAAAGTTTCTCTCTGGAGATACCCCTGAACCCCCATACGGATTCATTCCTCAGTTACAAGGGCTTCTATGCCCCCATCTTGGATATCTGTATATAAAGTATAATTATATAGTTATAAAGTAATACAAATATTCAGTGGCAAAGCTGTCTGGCCCTGGAGCCAGGGCCAGATGGCTTTGCCACTGAATAGTTTTATTTCTTATGCTTCAGATAGTTATTATGCTACAGAACTGGCTCCACTTTTGCTAGAAGTTTATTACCATTAAACCATTAAAGTAACTTAATCCATCCAATAAAAGTATTCCCCAACCCATACATTTCCATAATCTTAAAAAGTCAATCTCATTCTACCACTTCAAATCCCTTTTCAGTAGGGCGCCTTCCAGTAGCCCAAACAGGGCATTAAGTATTTGGGTATTTTATTCCCAGCAAATTTGTGTGATTTAATTAGTTAATTTTGACATTTGTGGGCAGGTGTGCTTCATTACATTTATCTATGATTGGGAAGGTTAATGTTATTAAAATGAGTTGCATTAGGGCTGCACGATTAATCGAATTTTAATCACGATCACGATTTTGGCTTCCCACGATCAAATTCGCGTGATCGAGCGATATTTAAAATGTGTCATTGCGTTCCGTATCAAAGCTTTTTGTAAGCGAATCTAGGCTCTGTAAACCACTGTCTGATCACGTGATTCCATGCACCGTGCGCAGCTTGGTTGACAATCACAGAGAACAGAGTAACGTATAACAGATAGCGGGTCATAAGGCTATAAACAAAGAAAACAAAAAAATGTCTAACGTAGCAGAGGGCGAGGCTGAGGAGCTTGTACCGAGAATCGGATCGTCATCCATTGTGTGGAAGCATTTTGGGTTCAAGGCAAGTGACACAAAACAACAACAGGTTATATGCAAAGAGTGCCGTAAAGTTGTGTTGGCGCCACAAAGCAACACAACGAACCTCTTTAACCACTTAAAAAAAAAAACATAAAGTTCAATACGATGAATGTATAAGGAACAAGAAATGCATTGCAAAGACTAATCACACCACGTCAACTCAGACATCCATTGAAGCAAGCCTTTTTAGCGCATCGCCATACCCATCCATCTCCCAAAGACACAGTGAAAAAACGAATGCAGTCGCATTTTATTTGGCCAAAGACATGGGCCCAATAAACACGGTGACAAACGAAGGCTTCAAATTCTTGGTCAACACTCTGGATAAACGATACGTGATCCCCTCGCGCAATTATTTTTCCAAGGTGGCACTACCTGCGATGTACAAAAAACGCAGAGGGGAAATAGAGAGTGATCTTGCCAATGTACAGTACTTTGCAACTACAACGGATCTTTGGTCAAGCAGGACAATGGAACCGTACATGAGTTTGACAGTTCATTACATCGATGAGGATTTTGCAATGCAGAGTCGATGCTTGCAAACGTCTTTTTTCCCGCAAGATCACACGGGAGAGTCAATTGCCCAGGGTCTGAGGGAGGCGATGGCCTCTTGGAGCTTGCAGGAGGAGAGGATTGTCTGCATTACAACAGACAACGGAGCTAATGTGGTGAAGGCAGCTTCTCTAAATAACTGGACTAGGCTACAGTGCTTTGGCCACAGACTACATCTAGCAATCGGTGAGTAAAAGTTATATTAACCCTTAGGGGTCTACAAACGAGCCAGCGCGTTTTGCTGTTTTTTTTTCTCCCCCAAATAAATATATTTTATTATTTGTATTTATATAAATAAAAAGTAATATTTAAAATATAAATATAATTTTAAATATAAATTTAAATATTTATTACATTAAATATATAAATTTAAAATATAAATTTATATTTTTTTCCAATATATTCTTAGCAAAATATACTTAAATTACTCCGTAATTTATGGTCATACAGAATAAAATAAATATGAAAAAATAATCTGCAAGATGTCTACTTTTGTATGTATCTACTTACAATCAAAACAAAACATTGTGCTTTTGTAAAATTGCAAACATGCATGATCAATATATCGTTATAAACATGTAATTGTCTCTGTTTATGTAATCTGTATGAAAAGAGAGATGTCAGTCTAATGTGAAAACGCCCACGGAGAGCGCGCGCTATTCAAACGCAAATGATCTGAGGTGATCCATCAGATTCACGTACTTTATGCTTTGAGGAATAACAATAGCCTAATAGTAATAATAATCCTGGAGAAGTTTACCTCAGAAGTGTTGGTTTTGGTTTCATTTCGAGGAGCAAAATGAATTAAAATAAGTTTATATTAATTAAAAATATATAATTAATTAACCATTTATGCTATATTTGTGATAATTAATTTTAGTTAATCAGTACCTATTATGTTAATGTGTGTGAATATGTTACTGATAATAACAATATAGCCTAATATAACAACTGTTATTTCTGCTAGTGTTGAGAAACCAAACAGTTTTACTCATGTTGTCTGACATAGGATTGAACTAACTTAAATCTTGAATAATATGATTGTGGTTGTTTACCAAATATTTGGTTTAATTTTGCATATTATTTGTTCATGTTCTTTCTTAGAGTATGCAATGAGAGTTCCTCGGATTGACCGAGCAGTGGGTCTCTGCAAAAAGCTGGTAAGCAGTTTCTCTTACAGCTGGCGACGTAAAAAGCAGCTAACAAAGGAACAAATAGAACTGAAGCTTCCAGAGCATACACTGAAGACCGTGTGTCCCACAAGGTGGGGATCAAGGCAGGCTATGATTGCACGAGTCCTGGAGCAGCAGAGGGCAATATCTCAGGTCTTGTCCGATGACAGAAAAGCCCGACACCTCATCCCCACTTGGCAGGACATAGAAGTCCTTGAGGCCATCAATAAATCCCTCAGCCCTCTGTCAGAATTTACTGATGCGCTTTCCAGTGAGAAGTATGTCAGCGTTTCCTTTGTGAAGCCAGTCCTCCACCTTTTCAGATCCTCCATCTTGAAAGTGAACGATGATGAGACAGACCTAACCTGCACCATCAAGACAAAAATCCTGAGCTATCTGGATGAAAAATACAATGACCCTCTGACACAAGAACTGCTTGATCTGGCTTCTGCGCTTGATCCACGGTTCAAGCTGAGCTACGTCAGTGAGGACAATGTTGCACAAATTCATGCCAGACTGACTTCTGAAATGGCGAGGACTGCACCTGCAACCATGGCTGTAAGTAATAATATTGATTTTAGATACACAGAATGTATGATAAATTAATGATTTTTTTAAGTGGATTAAAATGATATGAAATCCAGTGGTGTAATGTACTCTCTGGAAATGAGTGTTGAATAGATTTAGATTATTAGGGCTATTCATTATTCATATCTTATTTACTACACTCTTCAAGGAGATGGGCCCAACTGATCCTCATGGTGAGACTGCTGAGGAGGATGCCAATGCACCCACAACAAAAAAGAAAAAGACTTTGGGGAGTTTCTTTAAGACTGCTGCTGCTGAGGGAGCCACACAAAGACTCAGTCCTCTCCAAGAACAACAAGCTATATCTTCTGAGCTTCAGTCGTACCTACAATCAGGTAACCTAGACAGTGAGGAGGACCCGCTTGACTGGTGGAGGGAACATCAGGGACTCTTCCCACGTCTCTCAAAACTGGCGAAGAAGTACTTGGGCATCCCGGCTACAAGTTCTCCCTCTGAGAGAGTGTTCAGCACAGGGGGGAATGTGGTGACCTGCCTTCGCTCATCCCTCAAGCCAGAAAATGTCGATAGGCTAGTGTTTCTTTCCAAAAACCTGTAAACTAGTCTTTTCTTCATAGTTCTGCCGTAAAATGTTCTCATTTGTTTACATTCTGTTATGTTATATTTGTTTTTTATTGACTGTATATTTTGTGTTTTATTCACATCCATTGCAGGTACAATGCAAGTTTATATTTTGCTTCCTTAAATACTGTATATTTACACAATGGAAAATAGTGCCCTGTTGAAGTTTTTTTTTTACATTTTCTTTATGGTTTTATTTTGTTTTTATTTATTCTTTAAGGAGATGCACTGAATTTTGGTAAATAAGAAGACCTATTTTATTTTGATGCACATATTTGTTCAGTAGCAGGAATGTAGCACAAAATGGATGTGAATGCAGTTATAATTAGACAATAAAATTTGTTTTGGTTAATCAACAAATAATCGTGATAATTAATCGTGATCTCAATTTTGATCAAAATAATCGTGATTATCATTTTGGCCATAATCGTGCAGCCCTAAGTTGCAATTTGAAATTCAACTACCTGCTACAATCTCTTCCTATAGATGTCTGCCTCTCTTATTTCAAGCAATTAGATAGTATAGTGAAGTCCTTAAAAAGTAATTTTAAAGTAAAAAAAAAAAAAAAATTATATATATATATATATATACACACACACACACACACTCACGCACTGTGTGTGTGTATATATATTATTATGTCATTATGATTCAAAATGAACAGATCATCTTATAATATTATATCCAACTGCACTCAATTGATAAACTTGTAATATTTTCATAGAAGATCCCTCAGACACCACTGCATTGGCGGTGTCTGGGCCCCCAATGCAGTTTTGTAAAGCCTATTTAGAATTTCGTTTTCTCTTCTTTTTTTGGAAATTCAAAAAAATTTGCAATGTGCAAATGTGATTCAATATTGTGATAAATATCGATATCGAATGATATGAAAAAGAAGATCATGATTATATTTTTGCCATATCGCCCAGCCCTACATTAACAGTGTTAAAACTTCTAATATGTCAAAATGTCGAATGTTAATATGAGTGGATTGTCTCTCTCCATGTGGAATGTGAATGGGTTGGGGCAGCCCATAAAAAGAAAGAAGGTTTTTTATTTTCTTAAACGTAAGAAATATGATTTTTCTTCAAGAAACGCATCTTTCCTGCAGGAAGCAGAAAAATTTGGGAAGATGTGGTGTGGACATGTTTTCTTTAGTGCTGGCTCAAGTAAGAGCAGGTCAGTCAATTGAAAGATAAGTAAACATCAACAATTCAAATCTCTCAAACAGATTAAAGATAAATTAGGAAGAGTCAATGTTTTAGTGGACATTCAGAGGCAAAGTCTGATTTTGGCTAATATTTACACACCTAACACTGATGATCAGGGCTTTTTTATAGATCTTGAAGGGATGATGCAAGCTGCTGGCACCCCTCATTACATAATATTGGGAGAAGACGTTAATCTTTTGACGGACTCAGTCCATGATTATAGTGAAGTAAAAGTGAGCAAGCCCCCTAGAGCAACATTGACACTTCACAGGATGTGTACAAATCTTGATTTGACAGATATTTGGAGACTTTTGAACCCATCTGGGGACTATACATTCTTTAAATCAGTCCATAAGATTTATTGTAGAATAATTTTTTTATATCAAAGTCCCTCATTTCATTTGTTGTGGATTGCTTAACTTTTAAATGAACCTACTTAAATTGAAAACAAATATTCTCTGATTGTGTAATCTGTATGAAATCAACGATCCGTTTGAGATCATTATCGTTTTTGGAAGACAACATGCTTCTTTACCTAAGAAGAAGAGTGTGATCTGATATGCCCTTTCTAACACAAAAAGTGTCTCACAAAAGTACAATCTATTATGTGTTTCATGGCCTTATTTCAGTGACTTAAAAATGACTAACTTCTCGATTTTATCAAAAATGCAAACATGTAAATCTCATGTTTGGAGGCTCTTATGTTACAACACTGCTGAGAAAGTGATGCAATTGAATTATTCATTTTGATAATTATTCGTGTTCGACATGACTACAATCATATCAACTGTATCTGGGCAAAATGTTGTATTGCTATCTCAAAGCAATTTATGGCATTTGGAACCAAGGTATCCTTTTTTATCAAAAGTCCAAAAAACTTTCCAAACAAGTGATCTGAGAGATTTACTGAACCTAAGAACTACTTACATGTGTAAATGCCACAATAAACCAGAAACATAATTACATAGAATAAGTAACAAGTAATAAGATCTAGCACAGTTTCAGTTATGCGCATGGAAAATCAAGACCTGTCAAAGCGATCAGTCCAATCCAAGCTCTAAAACAGTGGGCGATTGGTCTCTAAACATCGGCCCTTCCCACCATACCCACCAACATACCTGAGATCAGAGATGATCTTATTATTGGTTTAAGAGGTTAATCAAGTTTGCAGTTTGTTAACTATAAATTAACACATTAGCTGTTATGTTGTATTTAATTAATTTAATATTGAACAGGTAAACTTTTTAATAAAAAATGCTATAAGTTGATAATTGTAATTTTCTTAAATCATCGAATTATTAGAACACCTAAAATATGTAGCTTGTAAGTGATTGCTTCAGCCAGTGGAAGGCATGGTAAAACACATGATCAGGATGGTACCACCTCTGCCTCATCTTGAGCCAGGAAAAACCCTGTAATAGTTATTTAAAAAATATTCCCTAACCAAACATGCTGTTTTGGGAAATACCTCTGCACAGGAAAGAAAACTGTATTCGCTAATATTTTTGTGTTCCCTGGGAATGAAACCCCTGATCTTGTATTCATAAGGAACTTTTGGTGCAACAAGATTTGAAACATGCACTGTGATGAAACGACACAATAAAACATGATGAACTTTTGCGTCATCTGGCTGACAGCTTCTGGTTTCTAAGAACAATGAGTTTAACATGTGTTCGGTATGTAAACATATACTCGCAAAAATATTAAATCGCACTCAGTGTGAATATATTTAATGCATATAATCATGTTGCATCACTTTTTGTGTCTGGGCTTTAACGCAAATTGGCCAACAGTATGTGAACACTTGCTTGTCTGACTTTCTTTGTCTAACACTGGTGATGGGCGAATGGGCCAAGATAAAAAAAGGCAGAATTATGTGTTTCCTAAAACAGAAACTTCCTTGCATTAAGATAATTTACATTTTATATTATGCCCTGTCTAGTCATACTATATACTGTATAGTCAAAACTATTACAGACCCACAAATAAATTATCAATATTTAAATAACTAATACAGTAACAGTTCAAAAATTACGTGACTCACTTTTTGTTCAGAACTATTGAATTATTAAAAAACACATTAAAATACAATACCCACAATTACTTGAATACACCTCTTCTATGATGAACATGCTTTCAATTATTGGGTTCCCAGTAATTTTGCAATATCTTTTTTTAGGCTTAAAGAAACAGATTGCCCAAAAAATTAATATTGTTCCATATGCCTTTTATCTCAAGTAGAATAGCTGTTTTAATGAATATCACAATCTGTCTTTTGATTACAATGGCATCGGATAAAAAAAAAACCAAAAGTCTCATAATACTTGTGCATCATATTCCACGGAATGCATTTAAGTAAAAAAACAAGTCATTTATCAGTGAAAAGCTTGATGTTTATTGCACATGCATGAGATAAGCTTGTGAGTGAACAAGCCGCTCTCATTATGCTTTTGAATGCACAGTGGTAACGTGTGCCATTTTTATTGTGCTATTCTATCTGCACACAATTATATGGTTAGTTGAATTTTGTTAGTTGCATTTAGCATTGTTTTATCCCTGCTGCCAGTGACCCATTGGAATAAAACAATAAAACTTAAGGGTGATGAAAAAAATCTAGTTTCAAATATTTGAATATAGAATACATAGAAATGTAATCTTTGAGTCCTTGTTGGTTCCACAAATTTGAGAAAAACATTTATAGTATTACCAACAGAAAGCATGATTAATAATGACTTTAAAAATTATCAAGAATGGCAAGAAAAAGTATGAGACTTTAGAATTGGCTGGTTTTCTGCATTAACTGGTCATATACTGTGATCTCATCTTCATTAAAGTCACAAGTTTAGACAAATACAATAAACTTTAAGCTAACAACACACAATTATAATCTTTCATGTCTTTATTGAACACATCCCATTAAACATACACAGTGCTGTGGAAAATGTATGTGACCCTTTGGATTTAATAACTGGCCGATCCTCTTTTGGCAGCAATAACCTCAACCAAGCATTTCCGGTAGCTGTGGATTAGATCTGCACAACGTTCAGAAGGAATTTTAGACCATTCTTCCTAACAGAACTGCTTCAATTCAGCCATAATCTTAGGATGTCTGGGTCTGGGCCACTCCAAAGATGGATTTCTTTTTTTGAAGCCATTCTGTAGTGGATTTTCTTCGATGTTAAGTGTCATTTAGGTCAGGGCGATATCAATATTTATCGCGCTAAAAAAAAACTCCATGATATCGACGATAAGCTTTTGAGTAATTTTCGATATTTAGCCCGTGTTCTACATCTAGACATGCGTGTTGCTAAAAACGCTAGCAGTCATATCTTATGTATGTTTCCACTGGCGCGTAGCGAGCGAGCACTTTCAATTCTTTCCTATGGAAACACAGCATCAAGCTCACGAGGTGAATTGTGAAATTGACAGCAAGCGGTTCCCTAGCGTTGGGAGTGGCTTTGTGCGGATTTCTTCCACGTCAGTGGAATTGCAGCCTCAGTCTGTATGAAGTTGCTATTGCCCCCACTACGCTGGTCACCGAGTTCCGGATCCGGACCCCAGATTGATTCCATCTTGACTGCAAGACATTATGACGCCGGTTACGCCCTCTCATCATCGTCATCATGAGTAAACATGAGGTGTGTGTTTCCAGAGCGCCTTTAGACCTTAATGTTTTTTAGATTTATGAATCAGCATGTTCCAAGCCTTTAATAATACATTTCTGTTCTAATTTTGTGAAATTATTAAGATTTCATCATCTCTGACAAGGATGAAAGACAAAACAATTACTAGTTTGTAGCTTAGTCGATGATACGACCGTGGTGGGTCTCATCAGCAAGAACGACGAGTCAGCATACAGAGAGGAGGTGCAGCGGCTAACGGACTGATGTAGAGCCAACAACCTGTCTCTGAATGTGGACAAAACAAAAGAGATGGATGTTGACTTTAGGAGAGCACAGAGTGACCGCTGTGGAGATCGTCAAAAGCACCAAATTCCTTGGTGTTCAACTGGCGGAGAACCTCACCTGGTCCCTCAACACCAGCTCTATCACCAAGAAAGCCCAGCAGCGTCTCTACTTTCTTCGAAGGCTGAGGAAAGCACATCTCCCACCCCCCATCCTCACTACATTCTATAGAGGGACTATTGAGAGCATCCTGCCATCAGACTCCTCAATACTCAGAGACTGGACTGAGACACACACACACACACACACACACACACGTGTCCTGAGTTGCACTTCAATTAATGTCACTTTATAACTGGCTGCTACCTCAATACCTGCTATGTGCATAGAACACTATCTCATATTATGTTATGTTTACATTTGGCATATTTAGAAACGGTCATGTTTTTGCACTACTGTGTACTGGTGGCGCTGCACTGTCTCTCACTGTGCCTATTGTCCTGTTAATTTTTACAAATGTATTTTACTGTCCCGTACTTTTTGCACACGTTTGCACGTGCAATTTATATAGGTATGTTATTTAATCTGTGTAGTCCTATGTTGCTTTATGTAGCACCATGGTCCTGGAGGAATGTTGTCTCATTTCACTGTGTACTGTACTAACTGTATATGGTTGAACGATAATAAAAACCACTTGACTTGACTAGTCTTTCTCACTTTAATGAAAATAGAAAAATGATCCATTCAGACTTTTACAAGTTTCTCTCTGAAGATACCCCTGAACCCCCATACAGTATCATTCCTCAGTCACAAGGACTTCTACGCCCCCATACTTGGATATCTGTATGTAAAGAAATATGAAAATAATTTGAAATGTACATTTTATATATATATATATATATATATATATATATATATATAGACTATTTAGGACTGCCGAGGCAGATTTAATGATAATCTCGCAAACATCTAAAGCAGACATGGGCAACATACGGCCCGCATTCCGGATCAGGCCCTCCTCATGGTTTAATGTGGCCCATGGCTCATTGATCTTAAAAGCATTTTTCTTTTTAATTGGATATTTCAGTTAACTTGCATTGGGACGTAACGTGTCTCCACAGGCATTTAACATGCTCAGGGTTACCAGATAAGAGACGAACCCCCCCCAGTTTGAGATTTATACTTATTATAATATTCCGCCTAATGTTATCATTATTTTGTGCAATTTGGCAACCATGCACGTCTCACTTTCTCCTTTGATCAAACTTAGCGATCTGTAGTGCAATATTCTGCTCAAGGAAAAGTGTTATACGGCAACTCTGTATCCATTCTGGAGGCTGCTTGTGATGTTTGGTGCTACTAATTTTGCAGGTGGGTTAGGTGATTCTCAGTGATTAAATATAAAAGTAGATCTCGGCATCATTGACATGCAAGCAAAAGCAAGCCAAAGATACACAGATACACTCCAAAAAATTGAGTACACAACTATTTCTGGGCTTAAAAGATACAAAAACCAAATCAATGCAGAACATTGTATCTCAAAAGTAATACAATGTGACCCCCTTTGCACTGCTTAAACCTGATGTGGCCCCTTTACCAAAATAGTTAAAAATATTAATAATTACACACCATCACCTTTACAAAACTGTTTCAGGATTTTATAGGAGTAAAAGTAACTTATATTTTGACAAAATGTTATAGTTTCATATGAAATAATCTAAAAGGCAGAATTTATTAGACCTCATTTTATATCAACAGCGGCAGCTTTAGTTAAAGTTTCAAGATGTGTTTCAGCTAGTATTTATTTTCATAAATACATAAATGTATTATTAGTGGTGCTTGCAAAGCATCACTATTGTAATCTCACATACTTATTATTATACTTTTTATTTTTATTTTTATTTTTATTTTTATATCTCTTAACAAAACTTGGCACCTAACTCGTCCCAGCACCGTTTGGCGTAGACCCACCGAATGAGGTGTCAAATCGAACGGCCTATTGAGGACACATGTGCTATGACTTTTATAAGCGATCGGGTACGGTATTTGCCCCAGGGGCAAAAAAGCGGCGAAAAATCCCATAGACTTAACATTGAGACAAACTTTGACGCGTCACAGCTCCAAGCTGAGGATTTCGTAGAAACGTGTGATTTGCCACATTTGAAGAGGCTGGCAGGCTCTGTAAGAGCATACCTCAATATGGGGTAAAAGTTGCACCCCTGGGGGCAGGAGCTGCCCAAAAATGCCCCAATTGACTTATAATGGTGTAGGACGGCCCATGAAATGAAAAGGCATAGGGATTTGTATTGAACATAGCTCTGGATCACAGTGTCATAGAGACGAGGGGTGGGCTCATTTTACTCAGACAACCAATCAGTCTCTCTGGATCATTGTGAAGCTATCAAGCCACGCCCTAGCAACCATTAAGAGCACCTTAGCAACAAGTCCCATACACTTCTATTGAAAAAGATCAAAGGGATATCTCCGGATAGAAGTGTCATAGAAACACAAGGGTGGTCTCGTTTGACTCGGGACAGCAAACAGCCAATCATGCATCACTTCAACACTTCCTAGCCCCTCCCTAGCAACCATTGTCGAGCACCTTAACAACCAAAATCCATAGAGGGATATCTTCCATTCTGAATGTCACAGAGGCATGGGAGTTGGTTTATATCATTCATACTGACAAGCAGCCTTTGGAGATTCATGATTGGCAGCTGCCAAGCCACTCCCTAGCAACTACACAGAGTACCCTAGCAACCGTTTAGCAGTAACTATATCTCTGCACCAGAAAATCAGAGAGACTTCTGGGTTCATTTATTTCAACCAGGATGGCAAGGACACTTCATTAGTATCAATATGGTAACTGACTAGCAACCAGATGGGGTTACCCTAGCAACCGAGTAACAAATCACATATCTCTGCATCAGAAAAACGTAGAGACTTCCGGGTTGACTTATTTCAATCAGGATGGCAAGGACACTTCATTAGTATCACTATGGTAACTGCCTAGCAACCAGATGGGCTTACCCTAGCAACCGAGTAACAAATCACATATCTCTGCATCACAAAAACATAGAGACTTCCGGGTTGACTTATTTCAATCAGGATGGCAAGGAGACTTGATAAGTATCACTATGTTAACTGCCTAGCAACCAGATGGGGTTACCCTAGCAACCGAAAGTAACAAATCACATATCTCTGCATCAGAAAAACGTAGAGACTTCCGGGTTGACTTATTTCAATCAGGATGGCAAGGACACTTCATTAGTATCACTATGGTAACTGCCTAGCAACCACATGAGCTTACCCTAGCAACCGAGTAACAAATCACATATCTCTGCATCAGAAAAACGTAGAGACTTCCGGGTTGACTTATTTCAATCAGGATGGCAAGGACACTTGATTAGTATCACTATGATTACTGCCTAGCAACCAGATGGGGTTACCCTAGCAACCGAGTAACAAATCACATATCTCTGCACCAGAAAATAGTACTGACTTCGGGTTGATTTATTTCACTCAGGATGGCAAGGACACTTCATTACTATCACTATGGTAACTGCCTAGCAACCAGATGGGGTTACCCTAGCAACCGAGAAACAAATCACATATCTCGGCACCAGAAAAGAGTACAGACTTCCAGGTTGATTTATTTCAACCAGGATGGCAAGGACACTTCATTAGTATCAATATGGTAACTGCCTAGCAACCACATGGGGTTACCCTAGCAACCCAGTAACAAATCACATATCTCTGCATCAGAAAAACGTAGATACTTCTGGGTTGACTTATTTCAATCAGGATGGCAAGGACACTTGATTACTATCACTATGGTAACTGCCTAGCAACCAGATGGGGTTACCCTAGCAACCGAGTAACAAATCACATATCTCTGCACCAGAAAATAGTACTGACTTCCGGGTTGATTTATTTCAATCAGGATCGCAAGGACACTTGATTACTATCACTATGGTAACTGCCTAGCAACCAGATGGGGTTACCCTAGCAACCGAGAAACAAATCACATATCTCGGCACCAGAAAAGAGTACAGACTTCCGGGTTGATTTATTTCACTCAGGATCGCAAGGACACTTGATTACTATCACTATGGTAACTGCCTAGCAACCACATGGGGTTACCCTAGCAACCGAGAAACAAATCACATATCTCAGCACCAGAAAAGAGTACAGACTTCCGGGTTCATTTATTTCAACCAGGATGGCAAGGACACTTCATTAGTATCAATATGGTAACTGCCTAGCAACCAGATGGGGTTACCCTAGCAACCGAGTAACAAATCACATATCTCTGCACCAGAAAACACTACAGACTTCCGGGTTGACTTATTTCACTCAGGATGGAAACGAGCCATGTATTGTATTACCTTGGTAACTGCATAGCAACCACATGGGCTTACCCTAGCAAACGAGTAAAAAATCACATATTTCTGCACCAGAAAATCGTACAGACTTCTGGGCTGATTTATTTATGACCATAATTTTTTTTCTTTTCAAGTTACAACATGCTGTTTGACGAGTTTTGCCACGGCAAGCACCACTCACATTTTCTTCAGGAAATGTACCCATCTAGTTATTATTACTATTATTTAAGACTAGCACACTGACCTAACCATGGTACGAGGAGCCTTTCCTTCTGTGTAATATGTGTATAAATATGTAATATTAGGTAACAAACGGGATAATAATGGGCTCATATAAGTAAATATGCTCTTCAATTTTTAAAAGGGGGGAGAGAAAACTTCCTGACGTCAACAACTCAAATAATGTCACTTGATGCATGTCTTGTACTTGATAGCCTTGAACTAAACTATGCAACATAAAAGGAAATGCAACCCAGGATACATTAAATACATTATGTTTAATCTATGGCAGGTTGACACTTGATGTCCAATGAAAAATCTGTCCTGAAGCAAAACCAGTTGAGAACCACTGAGTTAAAGGTACAGACAGGAGCAGTATATGTTAATTATTAATAATCATAGGACATTACTTCAAAAGCTCACACAGCTGATGTTATTTTTAATTTAGTAGTTAATTTAACACGCTATGCTAACACGCTTTAGTACTATTTATAATTCTGTTTATTATAATTCAGTTATCTTTCTTATTTTTTCTATTTTCAAAAGGGAGACATTTTTTTACACATACTTCAATAAAATAAATAGTTTCAATTATAATGAAGTGTTTTCTCAAATATAAATAAATAAATAAAATAACCCTTCTGTTTTCACTGATAATAGTAATTGTGTAATACCGTATACCATGATATTTTCTGAGAAAGTTATCATACCATAAAAATCTCATAACGTTGCAATCCTATTCTGAGTATCAGCTGTCCAGAGGGTCAGTATTCCTGATTGCAAGAACCCTCTAGGTGCTACCAGGAGATCAGCATTCTTCAGCTCCTTCTGTCAAAGGCTGTTGAAACAGAATCCAGCTCCTTCCCCAACGTAACATGGCCCTAAGCCCCAGTGGAAGACGTTGCCATCAACGAACTCATCGATCAAGAAGAATGGACATATCACTACTAAACCTCTTTCCTGAGACCTTGGCATTAGTGTTTACTATCAGTTTATTCTAATGTTCTTTAGATTGCATAACCTGTATATCAAATGTCTTGCAAATAATCTTTGAGTTATTTATTCTTGTTTATCTTTTTGTAAAAACAAACTAATTTTATTACAACTGTGTGTTCCTTGCGTTAATGAAACGCAAGGAATCGCTAAAGGGTTAGGCCGAATTTTACGAATTCTTAAGATTAATCAGATGACCGACTCCCTCCAATTTACATATTTCTTTTACTGTTAAGGTGAAACTCCTTAGCTGGTACCCCGAGGATGGAGAGAATGACCCACCTGATATTAATAATCACACACATACCTTAAGTGAAGTGTGATAAAAATTACCACATACTTCAACATCTTGTGTTCAGTTCATTTCAATTGGTGCCAACTGGACGGCCACTTCTAGGGAGAGTTACCACAGAACTAAATCGTCTCCATCTGTGGACAGATGAATATCTAAGCTCTTAGAGATAACTTTGTAACCTTTTACAAGCAACAATTCTTGATTGTAGGTCTCCTGTGATCTCTTTTTTTTTTTTTTTTTTTTTGGCATGGCATGGTCTACATGATTCTTCATGTGAATAGCAAACTCAAAATGTATGATTGCTTTTTAGAAGTCAAAGTAGCTCTAAACCACAACTCCAATCTTGCTTCATTATCTGGATGCAAAATCAAAATCAAGCCAAAATCGAGTTGGCTAGTGAGATGCCGACAAAAACTGCTCAACCAACCAACCAGCACAACACAACACAAAATGGTCCCACTGTGTCTGTCATTGCACAACTTTCCTCATACAAATAACAAAAGGAGGCGTTCATCTGATAAGCACCCCCTGCTAAAGATAACCATGATGCACTTTCTTAAGCACACAATGGGACTGAACACAACCTTGCAAACAGATGCAATTTTGTTCTGCCCTCATTCCTTTAAAATGACTAAACAGATAAAATTCCACAGTCCAACCCTCCTACTCACCCTCTACTTCAACTTTGTTTAAAACTTATAAAAATGCTTGAATCACGACAAGCAAACTTATAAAATAATCATAAAGGCAAGTTTCTGTGGACCAAATAGCTTATGCACATTTAATGTATTTCACTCCATTCCACAGATGGTGCTTTGTTTTTAAACTATTTTTAAATTAAACAAGCCAGCTAATATGAATTCAGAAGTCATTTTATTTAAAAAAAACATTTATAAAAATACAAATAACCCTGTGAAGAATATAGACAAACCATATATTATCATAACTGTCTATTTATTGGCAGTAAGTTTCATCTGTCCAAAGCATTCCTTTTTTTTCTCCATTTATTAACAAAACTTAAAGATCAAGAATAAATTATTTCACAACTTTTATAGTTTAAAGTTGTATTAAACTATAACACCACAAAAACCTATTATGATAATAATTGTCACATTTATTTAGTGGAGTGAATTAATGCTAGATGGGGTTTCTCTATCTGTCATTCAGATTTGTTCACCGATTCGTTCAGTGACAATCATTGTAGACACCTTAACCTGTAGGTGATAACAAATGAACATCTTTTTATATTTTGAGTGAGTCATTAAACAACCGATAAAGCACCCAGTCTTTCACAACTGATCCAAATCTAATTAACTGCTGTGCATGACTTTACATAAAGACAACAACATTAGTCTAAAAATAATTATAAGCCATTCAATTGCATCATGATGTCATTTTATTAGTCAACATTATTGACAACGTTGACAATAAAAAAAAATTTGTCGACAAAAATGTTCGTTGTCGAATAGTCGTCCGATTTCATTTAACACAACAGGAGATCTTTTGATACGCTAATGATGGCGCGGGAGAGCAGCACTTAAGCTCGCACTTGATTGAGGAGAGGAAGAAAGGACAGCTAACGGTCCAGACGCACTCCAAACTTTCTAAACAGATTAAGGTGATGTAGATTGCAGAGTATTATAATACAAAAACGCTAAATAAATAAATACAAAAGCAGTGACGTCGTGACATAATTAAATATTTTAAAATATCAAAAAATCCTTAAAACAAGATACATTTACCTGAGAATCAACATATAAGATATTTAGATATGCTTTAAGAGCATTTATGTTGAACATAGGTATATTTTTTCTTTGCTGCACTGGCAGAAGTATGAACAAGTGAAAAAAATACACAAATCAAAATACACTTATATTTCAGATACATTCTCTTAAAGCTAGGGCTGGGTATCGAGTTCGATACATTTTGTGCACCAACCGAATTTCCTCTAAACAATCGAGTATCGAAAAATTTCTTGTCGTCTGGTACCAAATTTCGATACCTAAGGGGTTAAACTCATCAACATCAGTGATAAGCATGTAGCATGCTAGATGTGCCCAAATCTAAACGTGCTGGTGATTGTTTAGGCATCAAGGATAAACACTAGTATCAGAAAACGAGTTCCAGGACTGAGAAAGTTATCAGTAACATTGCTAACACTTCTACATTACTGAGAAATACTAAACCGAAATAATGAACCTTTAAAATATACATTTTACCACCGCACGTATGAAGTGAGCCAGCAAAAGTGGTAATTATCCTGAATGTGTCGGGAAAAACCAGCAAAGAGACTGTCTGAAATTTTTTTTTATAAATACAGATAAATGCACATTCGGGTTAAGCAAACAGACAATGATCTCGGGATCAATGATTGTCAGAGAATTCACCAATAGCTGATGCCTTTGACCATGTCATGACGATATTTGGCTCGTTTACCCATTAATCTATTAAATTATTATTATTATTAGACTATTATTATTACAAATAATATGCCTGTAGACCGCGTTTGAAGAAACACTTCAACAAGTACAGATGACACAAGTACAGATGACAGAAAAGCCGTATATGGGCATATATGACGCGCTGATACAGAGGCGTGCAGTCTCGTGGAACACACGCAACTAAAGATCTCACACTTTGTTTCTACCTTCAGATTTTTTTTTTTTATGAGTGCTGCAAATGACCTCAGACATCTCAGTTCAGGAGGTGCTTTGAGTTCAGTTCACTTCATATCCACAGAGCAGTTTATTGTGAACGCAACTCTGCGGCCTGTAAAATAATAAAAAAATAAAATAAAAAAAACTATATAAAATGTATAAAAATAATACAAAAACACATTCACCTCGAACCATGATTTATATTTCAGTGATTATTATCATCATTATAATTATTATTTTTACATTTATAATTGTTTTTATGTCTTCATTTATATAAGTAATTTTCTGCCTGCATGTTTAGACGGATTCTTGCCTGACGGTAAATGAAAAGGTGGTTATATATATATATATTTTATATTAGGGCTGTCAATCGATTACAATTTTTAATCAAATTAATTATTTTTTGGGGGGTACTACACTGTTATAGGAAGTACCCCTCCATTTTTATTATTTCTGTTTCCCTCCCCTTGTCCCCTCCCTCATCTAGGTGGACGGGGGATGACCTGCCGGCAGACGGGGCAAAAGGCACGCCCCTCCCCAGGGAAAGGGGGTGTACGTCATGCCGGGGGCTCCCCTGCCTGAGAGAACGAGGGAGGAATGTGGCAGGGCGGAGGGCGGGGCTGGGTCGTGATTATACACACCCGGTCCCTTATCAGGCTAATTAATATACAAATATTCGCTGAGGAAGCCCCTCATATAACAATAATTACAAATATAATGATGAAATTAAAATGCATTACATTCTTGTGGCAGAAGAGTTAATCATTGATAAGACAATACAAAAAGCGGCTTTAGAATACAATGTATTGTTTACTACCATATTATTGATCATAAGTCAGTCATTGGCACACAGTTCACAGAAATCCACTTCACAAGTGAATTTGTCAATCAGTTGGAGATTTATTATGAGGGCTTGTTTAAGAGCCCGTCAATGTTCATCTGCGTCAGACATGCTTGTGTAGCGTCTTGTGTGCGTTGCAACATAAACATACAATTTTTAGGTCACCGTGTCAAGTTAAATATAGTTTAATACATAGAACACATCTTGAGATGCCTTAGTTCAAATTTGCGCTCTATCAAGTGTTTTGAGCGCAAGAACGTAACGAATGTTTGTGTTGTGTGTCTGCTGAATGTTGTTTTCTTCACTGTATAAACTGTGTGTTGCTCATACAGCTGAAATTTCACTTACTGCCCTCTGGAGTAAACAGGTGGTACTACAAGCTTGCATGTCTCAGGAATCTTCTTTATTACAATCCGGGGGCATTGCGATTAATTGCATAAATTTTTTTAGCGCGTTATTTTTAATAAAATTAAACCGCACTGAATTAACATGTTAAATCAACAGCCCTAATATATATATATATATATAATTTGATCACTTTATTAATTATTTATTTGCTTTTTCATTTTGTTTGGTGTGCAATTAGAATTTAGAATTTATAAATTATTTAACTTTCATAACTAAAGCAAGAATATTCACTAATCCCTCAGCCCTGAGGTTTCCGATGTAATTGGATATATATATCGTAAAGGAGGAAACTAAACAAATTTATTCACACACATGATATATTTACCTGGATAACGAAATACCCGACGGGTAGAGAATGCACGGATGAAGCTTCTTTGCCAGAGAGATGTTCACAACTGTTTTAAAGCCACAACTGTTGTTCAAGCCAAAAAGTTGAACAACACATTTTAAATGCACTTATTTTTTTCCAGTTTCATTTGAAATTTTTGTTAAAATAAAAAAAAATAAAGTTCAAAGTTTGAAATCAAGGTGTCTTGCTTTATTGTGTAAGCTTAACCCTAACAATGTTTACAGAAAATGATCCCATAGTAGGCCTACCACCTAGTGTGCAACCAGCGGTTGATATGTTGATTCTCAAGTAAATGTATCTTGTTTTAAGGATTTTTAGACATTTTAAATGGAAAACAAGACAAAAACACTTGATAACAATAGGGTTTTTTGCAGTGACATTTTTTATTAATTAAACAATAAATATCCAAGTAGTTTTTCCCATTTAATTCAGTGAATGTCATTTAGAGGTATTTTTAAAAGATGATTTTGTCCTCTTTATTGTTAGCAAGCACGTTTAATACAACCTTTTAAGTTGGGCCACAAGCTGAATAGTCAGTTAAGAGCTAATGATTAATCTTTGCACTAATTGCCCGAACAGTCAAATAATCATTCTAATAATCGTTAGATTAGTCGATTACAAAAGTAATTGTTAGTTGCAGTTAGTAATTGTTATATGACATGCTATTTTCATGTTAGAATTTTATTCAATTGCAATATAAAACACATTTTACAAAAACACAGGATTTACTGGAACCCTTTTGCATATTTTGTAACATGATTATTCAAGTGTTTTATACACCACATATTAATGTTAAAAAGCAGTCTCTGGGCAGGTTGTACCCATAACAATTGCCTAAATTTAAGAGGTGAGACACATGATATGGCTGATATGAGTTTAATGGAAGACCCTTAAGTATTTTTATATAAAAATGTTCAGCCTCATTGTTAACAATAAAATTGTTAATTAAAATGAGGATTCGATAACAATGGCAGGAATGCAGTATACTCTATTAAATGTGCTACAAGCGATTTTTTAGTGGAAAGGTATGCAAACATTTTTCCTACTCCCTTAAAAATATTAATAAAATAAGTGTCGTAAGATATCTAACCGGTCTCTGTGACAGTTGTAGACTCTGTGAACAGCAAACAAAATGTGTCCGCAGGGCCATGGTGTATGACACTTTCGACCTGTCAAGCATTATGCACATTCTCATTGTTTTGTAATTTCAGTGAATTATTGAAGCTTACTGCAATTTTTATGTCATTTTGTTCTTAACAGTTGTCAGTTGAGGGCACCATTTTGCTGCGGTTGCATTTTAACAACCGTTTCTGCATGATGTCGGCCTCAATAAAGCTCATTTGTTATCTTTGGAGGGCGGGGTTTTGGAAAGAGGGGGTATGGCTAATCCAACAGCTCAGTCTAGTGGAAGTAGAACGGCTAAAATCGCTTGCAGCACCTTTAAATATTATAATATGCAGTGAAAACAACAAATTACAATAATGGAAGTCATTTAAAAAAAAAAAAGTTGTTTTTTTGGCATGAAAGACATAATAAAGAGAATGCCATCTACCTAACCCTAATGTAATACTTAAGCTCTGCCCCAACTACCACCCAGAGACTGCAGCCCTAACAGTTCTGCCTTGAAACTGGAGGTGCTGTGGAGCTGCAACTGGATAATACAATGGTTGAAACATTCCTTATTACGGAATTACGTAAGGATGGGGGGCATGTTTCATTGCATTTTTATCATATAATTAATTACACTAAATTGGCCTGTTAAATAAAAAAAATATATATATACACACACACACACACACACACACACACACACTAGTGGATAAAATTTTGTATCGTGATTAAATCGCACAATAATTTGTAGTTACTCACGATTAAATCGCAGATTTAGAAAATTCTGAAATTTTACACTATACACTGTATAATTATTTTCCGGTCAAAATGCATTTATTTCAATCTTCGGACAGAGAAGCTAAACAATATGCAACAATATAACGCTTTATTAACCATTTTCCTAACAAAGCCTTTCACAGTAAAAAGAAATAAATGCACTAAAATATAAACTGAGAACTGCGACTGCCGTTTATTCGTGAGTGGTGTAGTTCTATCATATGTGTGTCACGTGTGTGCTTTACCCTCGTTTACATTTTATCATTATTGTTGTGTATCATATGTGTACTGTTACTGTACATTTTGATATGTGTAAATTATTGTGTTGTGTAAATATGTTGTTTACTGTAATTGGTATATGTCTCGTCACTGTCATGACTGCTATGTTGCTCGGAACTGCACACAAGAATTTCACCTACTGTTGTACTTGTGTACACAGTAGTGTGACAAAGAGATTTGATTTGATTTGTGATGATGCGTGGGTTGATGGTCGCAGATGCGGAGGCAGCTGTGATTCATCCTCCGGCACCCGGATTGAGGAGAGTCACTACGTGACCACGAGGACTTAAAAGCATATTGGGAATTAGGCATTCCAAATTGGGTGAAGAAGAAGAAGAAAACTTTTATTTCAGACCCAGGAGGATCCATATCACAATAAAAACATACACACACATATATATATATATATATATATATATATATATATATATATATATATATATATATATATATATATATATATATATATATATATATACACACACACACATATATAAATCTACATACATACACATACCAACACTCATACATACATGTACACATACATACATATAAAAATACAAAGGGTGAAAAAGGGGGAACAAAATTTGTTTAATTATCATTGTCTTTTTTGTCTCTGTTTAATTATGTTTGGCAAATTCAAAAACCCATTTTTCACTGAATATTTTCATCAATATTTCCATTAAAGAGATGTTTAGTATTCTAAACCAGTTATTCTCAGCTGGGTCGGAAGTCAGTTTCTAAAAAGCAATATTAAATGAAAATAATAAAATGAGCTACACAAATTGTGCTTAGTTAGGATCCCAAAATAAATGGGTTTATCAACTTTTATAAGGAAGCAGAAAATGCTTCTCATATGTTGTGTTGTTGACGTCAATGTCTATTTGTCCAATCAAACTCTACAATAGCTTAACCTATTCATGTCAAAGATTGCGTGACATGTCCTCATCCTTGAAAACCATGAACAAAACTACACAAGTTAAAAAAAAAAAATGGCCAAGAACCATTAAATACAGGTTCACTTGCAATGATGATAAACATGATTTGTGCCACATGTTTTTTTTTTGTGATTTTTTTTTTACATTGAATTACTTACTGCTGTCGAGATCATGAAACCTTTACATTTCAATTTTATACTATAAACAATTTTGATATGGTGTTGTGTTGACACTTGATGTCATCTGCTTTGGATGTGTGCATTAATTTCAAATTATTTTATAATTTTTAAAATGTATTTTATTATTTACATTTTATTTGTACCTTTAAAGTCCCATTAACTAGGTGAAGGTTCTGCCGATGCAAAATTAAAAATGGAAAAAGATGATGTCATCAGCATTTGCATTCCTTTTGAAAATTTCCCTTTAACAAATAGAGTTCCTGTTGATACATCAAACCAAACCGATCCAGTCTGGGTTATGTTTAAAACTACCTAAAAACAATCTTCATGTTGCTTGTCATCTGTGGAGAAAAGCGTCTGCCAAATGTATACATGCAAAAAGTTAGATTGAGAACTTCCAGAATTCATAAAAGATTGCTGGCTTATTGTAAAAATGGAGCTTGGTCTGTTCTATACTCAAACAGTGTTGAGCATGTACATAATGCAATGGTGTAGATTTGGCTTGTGCAGCAATGTTTCCATTGATCATGGTATAAATAATGGGGGAGGTTGTACTTGCTTGTTTTGATTATTGGGGGTTGAAGCCTATATTTAGGACCATTAAGATTTTTGTAATGTGACATTACTTTCAGTACACTTAAAGGGATAGTCCACCCAAAAATGAAAATTCTCCTCACCATTTACTCAGCCTCATGTCAATCCAAATGTGTATGACTGTCTTTATTCAGCAGAACACGAGTGAAGATATTTAGAAGAATATTTCAGCTCTGTAGGTCCAAACAATGCAAGTGAATGGTGAACAAACCTTTGAAGCTCCAAAAAGCAGATAAAGACAGCATAAAAGTAATCCATATCATGATTTCAAGCTTGATTACACTTCCTAGCGTCATCTAGCACCCTGCGCATGAGTCAAGCACTACGAAGTGTACTCAAGCTTTAAATCATGATCATGAGGAAGAATTTGTATGAATGAGCCACCAATCCTGCGCAATAGAACAATAACACAAATAATATTCATTACCTTAAAAACCTCAAATACGTTTAAATCATATTTATTTTATGTTTAGGTATTTCTATTTTACGGAAGTCCCATGATTCATTTCTTTATCCCACTTCCCGCGCACACATCAGTGTCTTAACTCCCGCACCCCTACTCAATGGATTAACCCACTGGAGTTTTATGGATTATTTTTATGCTGCCTTTATGTGCTTTTTGGAGCTTCAAAGTTTTGGTCACCATTCACTTGCATTGTATGGACAAACAGACAGCATATATCCATTCAAATATCTTCATTTGTGTTTTAGAGAAGACAAAGTCGTACACATGGGATGGCATGAGGTTGAGTAAATTATGAGAATTTTCATTTTTGGGGGAAATATTCTTGTGAGCACATTTGAACCCCAAATTTCATTACCGTAATGCGTCTGATGTTTCACTTTTACTATTCCCATTGTTTACAATGATGATTCTCAAATTTCTCATTATTGTAAGATGATGTTGCATAATGAATTATATCGAAATCAGCAAAAAGGAAATACTGTACCAAGCAAGTACTAATATTAATTATAAATCATTTTAAACCGAAATAATATATAATTTTTAATAAGAATTAAAAAGAGATTAAAGAAATTCCACTACACACTGGCTTGTGTATAGCTATGTGTGAGAGACACATTACAAAATAATCAAAACATCACAATCACATTGCACGTCATTCCAAGAATTTCCCTGGTTAAAGGTGAGAGCTGGAAAAAGATATCACGGGGGGAAACCCCAAATGTACAGAACACATCTGATACTGTGACGCCCGAAATATTTGGACACTTAAGTCACACATTGGCTAAAAGATCGTGGGTTTCTTATCTACAAACAAAATGCTTCTAGAGCTTTTCTCCCACTTTTTCCTCAATGACCTTTAATCAACTGGTATCAATGTGAATTTTAGTGGATGTAAAAAGCCATGTTCACACCGGTGTCGTAGCAGAGTATCCACAGGTGAACTTGTTCCACTAACGTTTGAAACACAACAAATCACAACTCCATAGTCTTACCTGCATTGTAAAAGTGATCAAGGACTGACGTTTCACCAAAGTCCAGGTTCCCAAAGTGGACTATCTCTAGTTTACAGGCCACACTGTCACAAGCATCCTTCAAACACTGTACAGCCATGTTCTCCGGGCTCTGAGGCTGGTTCATCTCGGCATTCCTCACATAGGCCACTGTTACGGCCCTATTCTTACATTTGCCCGTGGTCAGCAAGGTGTCGGTCGGGCTACTAATCAACCCGTGACTGGCACTCTTACAGACGGACTGGTCCTGCCAAAAGGTCCCGGAACTAGAAGTCAAACCGGCGCGGCATTCTCCACTATTGTTTCCCATCATGTCCAGGCCGAGCGACGGAACTGTAAAAGAAATTCCCTCCAGATCTGAATTCATTTGTCAAAAGTTTGAGTTATCTGACAGCTACTCAATCCGCACACTTCATATCTGACATTCCTGCTTGCTGAACTAGTGGCATCCGAAAAACAAGTACAAAGTGGCGTGATGTCATCAGCGCCGACAACCTGCAACAAACCCTATTATTGTTTCAATTCCAAGTGAAACTCTTAAAATCCGCTTCGCAGCATGTGGGTAAGAAAAAAACATATTATATAATTGCGAGATTACGAACTCCTGTTGACAACCATACTGGTCACGACTCGAAGAAACGAAAGCGAACTCAAAGAAATTCATCAATGTTTTGACGCGTTTGCTTAGAACTTGCGGGCATATATCGGAGCGCTTTTAGTTTGCGAAGTGAACGCAACGCAGTTGTTGTTGATCCCGAAACTCCGCGTGCATCGGCGACGCCGTTTCACCGCGACACATCAAGCACCTCATTTCAGTCCTGACGTTCCTGTTTATGTCATACTTAAGTTGTGAAATAGCCCTCGGCTGCAGCGCGTTCTTCTACTGTACCCTGCCCTATTTCTATTATTATCTTTAACACACACCACTCACGATCACGGGGTGGGGTGACATTGTAACACACTGCCTTGCAGGAAGCGAATTTACAACTCCTACTATTGTGAGGGCTTTGCTTATGAATATTAATCATAATGTGACGTTCGCCCAGTTGGCCTCTGCACGTAGATACGTAGATGCCTCATGAGCATCAGTTTATTTTTTTGTTATTTATTATTTTTATCCACCTTTTTCCTGAATCTGGATGTTTTCCGCGACTCGCTGTTTTAAAGGGGACATGAAATGCTCATTTTATAATATTCCCTGAGGTCCACTGACAGTGTTATTAAAAAAATGTTGTTGCACCAAATCAGTCATAATTTAGTAATATATGATCATTTTGTACCCTGTTTTTGTCCGTCAATCCCGTTAACACTCCGTTTTGGCCTAAGCACCTCCTTAAAACTTCAATGTAAACGCCCACTGTTCTGATTGGCTAATAACATGCAGCCCCTCAAATTTAGCTTGTTTTTAAACTGAATTGGAAGAGAACGAACAAGCCCCTCAACATTATAAAACTACATTTCAGGGTTTACACATAACACACACATTGCATACGAATATATTAAACTGTTCATCTCAAGCACAACTGATATCACTCAGCACCATAAACTTTCAAACAGTCAGAACATTAGAAATATTCATGAATTAAACAGTTTTCTTACATTTTTGATCGGGTCCAAGAGTTTTTAACTGCCTTATTCTTCAAAACCGGCGAGATACATGCCAGCGGTCGAAGACTCCGTGTAGTTCAAGTTAATATACAAAATAATTAAAAATAGTCCAGATGGGTCCCCTTTGGTGTTCAGGAATAGCTAGTCACTCAAGGCCAACTCTCTCGAACTGCGCACCAGTGGGCGGGGCAAAGGGTGCAATGATGATGTTGTGGGATGTGTAAATGCAAGCGAGAAATGTTTGTGACCTTACGAACAGAAAGATTTAAAACCAAGATATTTCAGCTGAAATTAACAGTATGTTTTAGTACAGTTACCTCTTATTTGTCTAAATATTAAGGAAAATTTGATTCTCCATTTCATGACCCCTTTAAATATCCAGTGTCCTGTGTTTTCACCTGCATTGGTGTATATTCCTGATGGATGAAGTATCACTATAGTATAAATTGACAAAAAAAATTGTTACATAGATATCATTAACTACTTTGTGTTGTTATGACAGCCTACAACTGCACAAGTTGAGCACAAAATAAAATTTTACTTCAAATAACACTTAAATGGTTGTTGTTCTCCATGGATCGGTTAGTTTTACATTGCGTCTTGAGACCAGAAACAGAAAACAGACAATTAGAATTATCATGGTGCTGTTCAGTGGATTCTCAGGAAAACTGTGGACAGAGTGCAGCAGTCTGGTTCCATAAATACAAATCCAATAAATTTTTTCCATAGACAAATGGATTTTCAGCAATAACTTACTGTGGCAGGGCGGAGGGCGGGGCCGGGTCGTGATCCTACGCTCCCGGTCCCTATTGGGCTAATCAAGCCGCTGAGGTTTAAAGGTCGACTGCAGGGTGTCGTGCGGGAGAGAGAGATCGTTAGCGGACATGTCCGTCATGTGTGTGTTTATGTTGCCTTTTAAGTTTCTCATTAAACGATCATTTATATCGTCAAGCCGGTTCTCGCCTCCTCCTTTCCAATGAATACCTTTACACTTACAAACCTTTAAAGACAGACCTACTGTCCCATGAGCTCAGAGGTTGTTCATCGATGGTGTTTCTGTTGAAGCATCAGTCATCATTTTGATAGCTAAATTACTGGTAAACAACTACATCACCCATGGTCCAGCAGAAAAAGCCAACATAGCCCACAAAATGAGCCATTATTTCACAGGGAATTCTGGGATATTCTAAATATCTTTCATTACTCAGGTTTAGAATGTCACAAACTCAAGCGGAGTGATACAAACAGTAAACCATCCTAGCGCTGTTATGACTCCTTTATCAGCACTCTTGGAACATCTCTCGTCCAATCGTATTCAGGGACCAGAACTAACTGTTGTTCAAATGTTGTTAAATCATAAAAAATCAGAAGTAAATTCATATAGTACATACATTTGTGGCCAAAAATATTGGCACCCTTGGTAAATATGAGCAAAGAATTCTATGAAAAAAATGTGCATTGTTTATCTTTTCATTAAAAAAATAAAAATAAAAAATCAAACATTTGATTGAAGTAAAACAATTAAAATAGAGGAAATATCTAATTATTAAATACATATTTTCCTCCAAAAAGCATTGGCCATAATTATTGGCACCCTTTTATCCAATACTTTTTGCAATCTCCCTTTTCAAATCAGAGTCTTCTACTATAATGCCTAAAGAGGTTGGAGAACACCTGGCAATGGATCTGAGACCATTCCTCCATACAGAATCTCTCCAGATCCTTCAACTTCAGAGGACCATGTTTTTTTTTATTTTTTTTTATTGCAAATTAACAAAAGAGTAACACATACAAGGTAGTGAGACACATATACAAAGAGAGAAAAAGCACAAAAACAAAACAAAAACAACGAAATACAAAACAGCCCAACACAATCATGGATAAAGTGGTGTAGGTAGGCACATGATATCCTTTCTATGACGCAAGTATAGATAGGGGCAGTCTGGTAGTATCAGTATAGTTTTAGTGAGGGTATTAATCACCCCAACAATCACAACAACAACAGCAATATATTAATATTAGTGGTGATAGTATCAATGATAATATTTATAATGATAATTCATGACAATAATATGAGCATTAGCTCTAACAATCTATAATAATAAAATAACAATACATTTAGGTCAGTCAATAATGTCACCGTACCTGCTCTAAACTCTAGGTCAGGGGGCTGATCCATAACTGCCAGTGAGCACAACCCACAGACAACTCCACCCCCCTCCCCACACAGACACCGACACCTCTCCTCTATTCAATAATCCGATTCCCCCTCACCGCCGCCAGCGACACCCAACCCCCGTAGTTAAGCTTCTAGGCTCCATTGAGGTTTCCTCTAAAAAGTACGCCGGGGCACCATAACAGGCACCTCCAAACCAAGCTCCCTTAGTCTGCTTGTGACTTGACATAAACAAATGTTATGAGTGGTTGGGCCTCTTACCCCCGTTTTTTTTTCTTTTTTTTTTTCAGAGGACCATGTTGATGGACTCTCCTCTTCAGTTCACCCCACAAATTTTCAGTGGGGTTTAGGTCAGGGGACTGGTATGGCAGAACCTTGATTTTGTGGACAGTGAACAATTTCTGTGTTGATTTTGATGTTTGTTTTGGATCATTGACCTGCTGGAAGATCCAATCAGAGCCCATTGTAAGCTTTCTGGCAGAAGCAGCCAGGTTTAGATTTTTTATCTGTTGGTACTTGATAGAGACCGTGATGCCATGTATCCAAACAAGTTGCCCACGACCTCTGGCAGAAAAACAGCCCCAAAACGTTAAGGATCCAGCACCACATTTAACTGTTGGCATTGGGTACTTCATCATATCTGTGTGTGCCAAACCCATCGCTGGTGTTTGCTGCCAAAAAGCTTTTTTTTGTTTGTTTCATCTGACCATAGAACCCGGTCGCATTTAAAGTTCCAGTAGTGTCTGGCAAACTGAAGACGCTTGAGTTTGTTGTTGGATGAGGGCAGAGGCTTTTTCTCTTGAAACCCTCCCAAAAAAACTTGTGGTGATATAGGTGATGTCTGATATTTTTTATGAGACTTTATGACCCCAAGACCCAACACATTTCTGCAATTCTCCAGCTGTGATCCTTGGAGAATTTTTGGCCACTTGAACCATCCATATAGACACACGGACCTTGTCCTTTTCCAGGACAATTCTTAAGATCTCCAATTGATTGGAACTTGTTAATTATTGCCCTGATGGTGGAAATGGAAATTTCAATGCTTTGGCAATTTTTTTTTAGCCACTTCCCATTTTGTGAAGCTCAACAACCTGTTGCCTCACATCAGAAATATTCTTTAGTCTAACCCACTGTGATTGATGATTAAGGGAACTTTACCTGTGTGTTACCTTGGAAGTCATGGCTGAACAATTACATGTTCCTAGTCGCCCAGTTGCACTAAAAAACAGATGTCAAATTTGAATGGGAATATGCTTCAGATATATTTTAATCATAATAATTTCTAGGGGTGCCAGTAATTTTAGCCAACGTGTTTTGGAGAAAAATATTTATTTAATAATGAGATATTTTCACACTTTCAATTGTTTTTCTTCAATTAAATGTTAGAATTTGTGAATTATTGAATGAAAGATCAAAAGGATAAACAATGCAGATTTTTTTTCACAGCCTTCTTTGCTCATATTTACCAAGGGTACCAATATTTTTGGCCACAACTGTATAGTAGGTTCTATCTATATACAGTATATTACAAACATAACCTGAGATATTAAACTATTAAATTAAGTTATTAATTAAAACTTGATAAAGAATTACATTGCCATTTATAGTTTATAATTTACATGTTATCCTGTATTAGACCTACCATAAAATGAGCTTAAGTATTACACATTATACAGTACAGTACAGCATCCATAATTTACATTAAGCTAGACAGTCTTTTGATTTCTGAGAATTACTGTAGAAACACAGAACCACAGAAAATGCTTTCAGAGTTTAAACATTTTTAATATGGTAAATAAAACTTACTTAATGCAAAATTCCTGAGATTTCTAAAACCGATTATAGTTTCTTTTTTTTCAATTCAATTCAGTTTCTCAACAAATGAATATATAATGCCAAACATATTGAAGATTAGCACACGGGCAGTCAGTTTATTATATGATTAACTATTTCAACACAAAAGCAGTTTATGCAGTGTCCTGAGGCATCTCCTCCATTGACTTACATTGTTGACTGTTCCAAAATGGGCAGCATGGTTGGCTGTCTGAACCAGCTGAATGAAGCATCTATGTATGTATATCTATGGGCCACCGTATGCAGATGTACAGTAGGTGGCTTAAAACCTGGCTCATGAATATTACATTAGTGAATGCTCCAGAAGTTTCCAAGCAATGCAAGAATGGCTTTTTAATTCATATTCATTAGATACGCCTGGCCATAGTATGGTTGCCTTCAGGAATGTTTCCCACACTCGTTTTCGCTAAATGAACACAATAATATAATTTGTATTTATATATCAATATAACAATATATAGTAGGCCTAATAAACAGCTATATTTATCTAAAACATGTCAAAAAAACATTTAATAAATAAAATAAATGGGACTGGTGTCCATCTCTCCAAACTCAAACAGTACATGTATGCCTACGAGAGTCCCCGTGACAACTTTGTTGGCAGATGGCTTGAGTCCGGTGCTTCTGTACACATTTTGTGAGACAGAATTACAAACAGAAAATATTCTATCAAACAGACTCCAGTCAATAAGTAGAAAAAACACAAAACATTTGTAGATTGCCCTGAAGAAGTGTTCCTCCACAAAACACACAACAATTTCAGTTCCTCGGGAAGTCAAACGAATGTTCAGTGAGCCGGTCATTTGGTTGTTACACAAGTGCAACACATGCCTTAATCACTCTAATGTCCTGCAAGAAATATTCCACAAAACAAACTCCAGCCAATAGGAGGCATAAGCACCAAGAATGAGCAGATTCATCCACAACTGACCCGAATAAATTATTCTACACAAAACAAACTCCAGCCGCTAGGCAGAACCAACACAAAATGAAACGAAAAAGGCACTCTTCAGACAGTCAAATAAATGTTCAGTGAGACAGGTCCTCTAGGTGGCAACATGAAAATCACCAAATGGCTTAATCACTCTATGAAGGTCAGTGTTTGCTGTGGGCATGTAAATTATCTACATCCATCCTTAGTATCTATTCTCAGCTTGGCCGGAAACATCATTACAACACAGTGCAAAAGCGACCTTCCATTAATGTAAGAGTTTCTTGCATTACTTGAATCTATCACTTGTCTCTCTTGTTGAAATCGCAGTCTGGGGACAAGAAAATGCTGTGGTTCTTCCAAGAAAGCCTTCCTTTACTCCTCGCCTCACGTAACAAGATCTTTATCAGATGATCTCAGACATTTTGCCAGAATTGATCGGGGCCTGTCTCCCTCTGTGGATCTCCGAGCCTGTGCGCATGCTCAATTTCCAGCTTATGGACTGTTATGTCGAGCAGATTCGGAAAGAGCTCATCTATTAATTTGACCATATCTCAGTGGTGGCTCAGTGGTTGAGGCTCAGGGTTACTGACCAGAAGGTCGGGGGTTCAAGCCCCAGCACCACCAAGATGCCACTGTTGGCCCTTGAGCAAGGCACTTAACTCCAGGTTGCTCCGGGGGGATTGTCCCTGTAATAAGTGCACTGTAAGTCGCTTTGGATAAAAGTGTCTGCCAAATGCATAAATGTAAATCTCTGCCTTCCTCATGCTCAGGAATTCCAACAATTTGGATGTTGTTTCACCGACTATGATTCTCCAAATCCTCCAGTTTTTCCACTAACGTGTTGCAAATCTGTCTTGGTCACTAGAAGAATAGCAGCTAATTCCCTCTCCGATGACTCCAGATAATCAATCCGTCTCTCAATGTCCAACAATCTTGTAACCAACTCAGAGAATTTTGCCTATGGAAGTGATCAATCGGCGTATTACAGCAAGATCCTCAAAGTCTGCAACAACCTTCGCCAGCACTGCAGACACATTCATCAATTCATGCCGGATTTCTTTCAGTTCACTGTCCGAATTGAGTTCGGGGCTTCTTACCTGCTGCTGAGGGGAATCAGCCCAAGCACGTAAGTGTCTTTTAATATCCCCAGAGCCCGAGGATTTTGACATACTGTCTTCCCAAAACAATTAAGAATCAGGGTGTATTGAATCTCACCAGTTTGTGACACAAATATTATTAAAACTAGCAAAGTGCGCAGAGCTCACCGTTCACACATCTGACCCTCGCATGGCGCCCATGAGACCGCCCGCAAATCTATTTGAGAGGCTTCATTCAAAAACCTCTAGAGCCTATATCATTTAGGTTTTTTTCAACTTTCTTTCAACATTCAGATTTTGAATTGACAAAATTTCCTTTTCGAGTTGTAAATTGTTTTCTATTATTGTACAGATGAGTCTAATAAATAAAACAGGTTTTACTTTTGTATTTAATATAGTTTTATTTTTATAGTGCTTTTAACAATAGGGTCTACATATTTTTAAACTTTAAATTATATATATTTTTAATTTAAAAAAAAAATCTGTTCTTGAATTTTATTAATATTTCTTTAAATAATTTATGTATTTATACCCTTGAAACTCCTACAAAGTAAAACTGAATGAATCATTTCCATGCTTTCTTCAATATTGTTGATTATCAATGTAATTTTCACTATCACTAAAGCCTAGATCTTCTTTACTGTTGTAAATTAGAAGAGCTGTGTACTTCTCTTGCCCTTTCCATAAAGCATTGCCATGAGAATTTTTGTCTGAAAAGAAGAAATACAAATTGTCTTATTTATGCATGAAGGCAATTAAATTATGGTGAACATTTCCCAAAAAATTAATAAATGCAATAATATAATAGATGACACCATCTATAAAAAGTTTACATTTTTTATATTTCAACCTGGAACTTCTAGCTAGTTAATTCATTAAAGGCTACTCATTTGAAAAATAGGTGTCAATTAAAAGCTTGGAATTTTGACATTACAATATGACAAACTTCTTACTGCTGCTCTTTAAAGTTAGGCAGATGAAACATGAACCAGAAATGTGCCTCTATTAGAGTTGTATGCTGATTTGAATGAGATATAAATGACAATACACTTGCATAAATTGTATGGTAAATTGCACATTTATATGAGTATTTATGGTAATCCTGACAGAGAGACATTAATACATTTCTAATAGCTGTAATAATCAATTTAACCGAAAAATGGTGATAAATGCACGTAATGCAACAAAACACACAATACACACCCTAATCTACATGGTCTAATATTTATGCTTGCAGCCAGAAATAATCATCCCCAAGTAACATACATACATGTTTTTGTTACCTTGGGAAATACGTAACACAAGCCCAAACACAATGTAACATGGTGCCTAGATCTTAAAATAATCCTCAAAGAGTGATGTGAGGTGGATTAAAACAAGTTTGTGAGTCAAAAAATTGTACTTGTTGTATTTTACGAGTTGAGAATTTTATAACGTTATGACTCATGACTATTTGATCTGTATGTTGAATTATGTACTATTCTCATTATGATTATTGTTCACTTTTAAGTTATACAATGGAACTGTCACAGATGAGCGCTGTAGCAAGTGTCTGTCAATGAGACTGTGGTGAGCAGGGCCGGGCCAATCGGCATCTGGGCAGAGCAAGGCCGGGAAAATAAGTGGTGAATGTGTTCCACCTGTGAGCCACACCGGTCTCGCGGTCCAGTGAGGTGCGGTGGGAGTATTTAAGGAGAGGAGACAGTGGCAGACGGGGAGAGAGAGAGAGAGATGAATGAAGTGATGTGATTGTGTGTCTTTATGTAGAACGTGTCAAAAACGTGAAAAAAAGTGTGTGTATTGAAAGTTATGGCTGAAAAGTGAATTTTGTGTTGTTTATACAAATAAATTACCTATTTAAGTTGATTTGTGCCGTCTTCTGCTTCCTCCTGGCACCCCATCACAAACTTAATTGTTGGCTTGTATGACTCAGGACAGCAAGCAGCCTTCTTAATATCACCCTAGCAACTTCCTAGCAACCACATGGGCTTACCCTAGCAACAGAGAAGCAAAACACATATCTCTTCACCAGAACATTGTAGAAATGTCCTGTTTGGCTCATTTGATTCAGTCTAGCAAGGAGCATTTTAAGTATCACCCTGGTAACTGCCTAGCAACCAGATGGGATTACCCTACAACCAAGTAACAAAACACATATCTCTGCATCAGAACTTTGTAGAAATTTCCTGTTTGACTCAGTCTAGCCAGGAGCATTTTAAGTATCACCCTGGTAACTGCCTAGCATTTAGGGTAGGATTGCACCAGCTATGCGTAAGGTCTCACTTAAGTTGATAGCAAAAAATATCCGCACGGCTTCTTTTTGCCGCCGTCCCTAAGCTGTCGGCTATAGGTGCGTCCCACTGGCGGGGATGAAACGTTCGCCGCCGAATTCGTCACTCCCATTTCTTGCGATATGCCGCCCGCGAAAAGCTGGCGGGCCGCCCGCTTCATTTTCTCTGGCGGTTGCCTCGGGCTAATCGACCGCGGCCGGCTGGCGGCAAGACGCTTTGAAATGCAAGGATTTCTACTCTCAAAATCGACCAGCCATGTTGGCTATTATTATTTTTTGCTCCAAAGCCATTAGGGTTTATAACAGATTCTTGACTCTTGATTCCATGATAAGGTAAGGTTTTTGAAATGACATTTAAATTACTTTGAAACTCTGAAGCGATTATACAGTAATATATGTAAAATATATTGAATTATTTTATGCACTTAGGTGAAAATTGTTTACAATTCTTTGATTGCTGCGCATTTGAGACATGCACCAATAAACCAAAAAGAATTCCTTTTGTAAAACTTACTTGGCAATAAATATCTTTCTGATTCTGATTAGGTTTTAAAATAGATATTTAATTCATGGTATGAACAATTTGGCAGAATAAATTGATGAAGTTAGACTTTTCACCAATGCCTGACTATCAGTGAACAGTGAAAGACATCTGCAACATGGCCAAAATCTCGGGTATACCTACTTTATTTATTTTTTTTAATTTGCAACCATGGTGATATCTGTCATAAACATGAAAATCCCTGTTTTGACGTGAAGGATAAACTCAATGAAAAAGCGAAATTATCCTCTGGTTTCAATTTCGTTTATGTCTAAATTTTTTCCAACCTCGATTTTTTTGTTATTTTACCTTTTACAGGTTTTGCAATTATGAACTGTACAAATGTTTAAGAAAGTGTTAAAGTCCCTGTAAAGGCAATAAAAAAACATCTAAACGCATTATAAATGTTAAAAATGTATTGCTGAAACACATGACAAAGACTGAACTGTGAAGTTCCGCTGTCGCCATATCTGTTTACGGTTTACTTGCGCGTCGCCCAAAATGTCTGTTTTTACTCGATGTCTCCAGAATCTTCCGAAAATACGCGTCAGTGATGTTCATCGCATTGTTGATGCCTGGTCCCCTGCTCCGACAAGCAAGAGGGACAAGGGCTTTAAACTCTACATATCGAGTTATCTGCACAACTACAAGGGTAAGTATTTTAATCTAATGTGGTGTGCCGGCAGATAGCGGCTAAGCTAGTTCGCCACGTGTTCATTTTTAATGTAACGTTAGTATAGAAGCTTGTTTTTTCTTAGTTTTAAAGCAGACTGTTCGTTAATTTTTGTGATAATTGTAATATAAATTATATTAACTTGCTCTCCTCTCAGTTTCTAATAAAGATCAGGGCACAGGCGAAGTCACTGTCAGGGCATTGTGCTACAGGTCCATGAGGAAAGCAGATAAACCTCACAGTTTGAGTGTATGGTGAAGCTAGAATTAATAAGACCGCAGTTATAGGCTTGTTACTTTAATAGCCCGGTGTTCCCAATGTTCCTGGGGACTCGGATAAGGTTATTCATGTTTAATGTAACTCAAATCAAATGAAAACAGTTATTGTAGGCAGGTAAGTTTCCCTAGCTCGTCCCCTCCAGGTAAAATGCGTTCTTATTCAAGTTTTCAACTCAGTCATTCATTTAAGATGCAATCTTGTGTTATAAGTATTAGGCTATCATGATTATACAGTGAGCAAGCTATATAAATAAGTATTTAATATAATAAAAGTGTAGAGCAACAACCGAGGTTGTAAGGTAAAGGCTGAATATTGTAGATTTATTACAATATGTTGCATGTTTGAATTAAAATACCTGTGGATATGCCACTTCCCACTAATGAAAGTTTTATGTTCTACAAAGCAGCACACTCTACAAAGGCCTGACTGGAGATTTGCCTGATCTATCCGTCCTTCAGGTGAGTAGGGATATAACAATAGCAAATTTCACTGTACAGTATGATATATCAACCAAAATCTGTATACCAATATTTCATTATTTTCTTTTCCCTCCCCTTTTACAAACAAATATTCTGCTTCAAAGAAAAAAAATGAAATTTAATTGATGTTTTCATAAGGGTCCTTCATTATGAACTTGTATGCCATGCATAACATACTGTGGATAGAAATTACAGGGAAAGTTACTGGTATGATAATTGTGGTTATATTATATTACTATTATATTTAGTGTATTGCTAATCAATATATCGTTACTTCCCAGGTGACAGTGGCTCACTTCAAGAGCAGGTGAAGCAAGTTGGGACAATGTTGAAGACGTTTGCTCGCACTGGGCAATCGGGTACAACTTGCAAACAACACCTGTGGTTGTTGGTTTAATTCCCACTGGGGCCACCTGTACATGTAGTAGACCTAGATATAAATGTCATAGTTTAGTAGTTGAAGGACCAGGACTGACTATTTTATTCTGGGAACCCCTGTAGGTGCAGATCAGACCCTAATGCTGCGACGTCTTGGAGAGTTTGGCGATGTTGTGCGTAGCATGGACAACAAAATGGATGCTATGCTGCAACATTTCAGTGCCAATGTGTCTGTTGGAGAGTTATCCCTGCCAGGGGATCTGTTACTCCCCCCTAGACACCCAGGAAGATTTGGCGTTGCTTGACAACAGTTTGAGGCAGGAAAAAGAGCTCCAGCAACGATTTGTAAGTGTGCTGATTTCGTTTATAACGCCATAGGGTAATCTAAAAAGTAAAATTAAGATTGTACACTGCATATTCTACAGTCTGAATCCACAGCCTGTCACATTTAAAATTTATGAGAAGCTTCAGAGAAATGTAATTTGTAACACTTTTTTTTTTGTATTTTCAGCTTCGGTTTTTGGCAATCAAATGTGGGAGGGACCTAAAGACAACCATGTGGCGAATGCTTCAGAGTATCTTCTCTAATCACATTCCATCAATACAACCTGGACTGGTGTAGGGGATACAGCATGTTTTAGAGACATGTTCCTGAAGACCATTGTTCAAAGTAAGTTGGATATTTTTTTATATTTAAGTAGATGTGTATGACCTTATGCCATTCAAATGGAATGACAGATCTTTATTTTCTACAGGAGCCATCTGGAAGAACCCGGCAACCCAGGATGCCACTGATGAGGCGATCCAGGTTAACGTTACGCGTTACCTGAAAGGAGCATCTGAACGTGAAGGTGGAAAAAGGAACCCACAGCCGACCCCTTAAACCTAGGCTGACTACTGACACTCCAGCATCACTGACAACTGGAACCCTTTCTTTATCCTGCAGTCAGTAACATCAAGACCCCTAAAAAAGCCTGCTAAAATTGTCAGACTACACTCACCCAATCCACACTGTGGAAATTGCTCTTTTTTTTTTTTTTTCTCTCATGACCCTGCTTTGAGGGCAGCTCCTTGGATGAATATGGGATGGTTTGTCCTTTTATACAGGCGCATGAGGAATCACTGAAGATATGCCAATTTGCACTGCCTCATTCTGGAGGTCGGGGAAAACCGGTGATTCTTAGCCCACTACACCAAGCAGTCCCCAACCACTCCAGACATTCTAATTGGCTGTGTTCTCTACAGCCAGATTTTCTGCTGTTAATTATATTTATTCCCACTTGTTGTCATGTGTAAGTTGAATGTCAAAATGTATATTATACCTGTTATCCTGCACATTCTTTGATACCAAAGATCTAAATTATTTCATATACAATTTGCTGCGTATTTCATTGTTACAGTGCTTAACTATTCTATTTTTAAATATAGCTTGTAAATCCTAGATTATACATCTAATACTTGATATCTGCACATTATCTGGTATCAAATATTCTACTTACCGTGACTTTAGTATTGGCTTATTTCATTCCGTCAGTGCTTAACGATTCTATTATAGTTTGTAAATCCTATTTCATACCTCTGATACTTGATATTGCACATTAACTAGTACCAAAAATTCTACTTTCATTCCGTCACAGTGCTTAACTGTTATTCTATTGTTAAATATAGCTTGTAAATCCTTGTGCCACAGGTCAGCATTGCAGTTATAATGGTATATTCTACTCCAGAGCTTTACTCTAAATTATTACCACTTAACCTATTGTTAGAAATGACTTGTAAATATGATGTTATACCTCAATTTATTTGGTATCCTGCACTTTCTTTGGTACCAAATATCCTCATTGCTTATGTTTACTGGTAATTCTTTTCATCCCAGAGCTGACCTCTTTATATTATTATTATATAAGTGTTACAATAGGCCTAGTGTTTTTTTTTACCAAAATTGAATTGGAAACCTGCATGTTCTTTAGTGTGTGTGTATATAATGTTTGTATTTTTTTGTTATTTATATTTCAGTGATCTGACATCTTGTTTCAATGACATTTACTGTACTTTGAAATGTGGAATTAAAACGCCAAATGGAAATTTGTCTGGTTTGATCAATCATTATTCTTGATAAACTGCATGCTATATATATATATATATATATATATATATATATATATAAAATATATATATATACAATAAGCGCGGCAGATCGCTCGGAAAAAGCGTTTGCCTCCAACGCTCCGCGGAAGGTCCGCCTTCGATACAACGGCGGCGGAACGGCGGATGGCCAGTGGGCCGGCCGCGGAACGAAGGCGGCTGCCGCCGGCGGTGCGCCGTCAAACGTGTTTGCGATATCGCCATTCTGCCGCTTCTACTGCCTCCGGAGCACCGCCAGCGGCTCGCCGACTTATTGCTATCTGGGACCTAACTACTTGTTAGTTTGTAACTAAGACCTCTGCTTAATTTGGTTGCACCACCTGTTCTTAAAGCAAGACTTAACTAGTAGTTCGTAAGCTTTCTTTAAAGTAATGTGTAGTGGCATAATATGACGTTTACCTGTATTTATCCAATAATTAGCCTTCACTTTTGTAAACAGATGTGTTAAAAATCTGTGAATTTCAGTTTGATCTTGTTACGGTTGATGTTCAAACCATGTTTGCTTACGTAACTTTCAGCTGTAATAAATTATATCCCCATTAAAATACGATACGTAATTGTGGCAGCGGGGGCGTGGTCAAGCGCCCGTCCGGGAGAGAAAAGCGGTAAGGGCGCTTACACCTGAGCTAAATTAAGCCTAACGCCCGTTTCAAACATACTCCGTTTGCAGTGCGTATTTTTTCCGTACCCATGTTAACAGGTTAGAGCTTTTACACTGCATGCGGATCCGTTCCAGTTGCGGTGCGTATACAGCAGTGCAGCGATGGTTTACGGACCGAATCTATTTTTGCTGTGCTGCGCCGCACTGAATTAAAGTGGCAGCGCATTGTTCACATTAAAATAGACATAGATTGTCAAGAAACTGTAATAATTTTATCATATACGCATAATTACAGTTAATGTGTTCTACAGTTACTAAATTACAGGGTCAAGAAAAACAAAAAAGTATGATTATAGTCCCAAAAGTTGCAAAATGCCATCATATATAATTTTTTTACCCTAAAAAAAGACAGAGTGAACCCAAATGCGTCTCCTTATTAGCAACAGATATAGCGCGATAGCTTTTCTTCTGTCAACAACTCGAACTACATGTAAAACAAAGAATCACAATGATTAAAATGAATTTTCATACTATTGTTTCAATGCCTTAAACAATCTCAAAGTTAACGTTTGGATTTAAAATCAAAATTCCTTACACATTTTTTATTTTGTGGCACACAGAAACTGCGGATCATTAGTGCACTGCAAACGCAGCATATGTGAAAGCACTATAGCGCGAGCTGCTCCTGTACCGCATACGCACTGCACACAGAGTATGTGTGAAACGGGCGTACCAAATGTGTCTAATTGCAGTAGCGGGAGGAGAGCGGATAAAAAGGCAGCAGCCACAGAGCATGGAGAGAGAGAGTCAGACACAAGGAAGCCTGCTGTGTTCCTTAGTGTTATATAGCCTGAGAGATTACCTGTTTGTGTAAAGTACTGTGTGTATTTGGGAACTGTATAAATTAAAAGTCTCACCTTGAGCTTGAAGAACTGTTTTCACATCTCTTCCTTGCTGGAAAGCAGTGGCGGTTCTACATTGAATTGCACCCTGTGCGAGACCACCTTTGAGTGCCCACAAACAGTCATATTTTATTATAACAACATTTCTCTTAATAGTTAAAATCCACGATCCCGGATCCGGGATTTAAAATTACGTCAGTAATAATGTACTTCAAATTTTAAATGTATGCGGAGGAGTTATGAGCTCATATCTGGTACTGTACCATTTGAAAGCTTAGAATGTCTACTTTCTTGAGATATGCATCACTTTGGCATTTGTTTTACACTAAGTAACTTATTTACAATAAATTACATAGTTCCACCCATCAAAAGTCGTGTCATAATTATGTGCGTTTTTGAATACATATATGTCTCATATCGCTCAAATATGACGCATATGTACAAACCATGTATCAAATGAAAGCTCTCATTGCCAGTAAGAAGTTCCAATAAGTCTTTTTATTGAGGTATAATCACATATCTAATACACTTCGAATGAATCATGAGGTATACAATCAACATTTGTAAACATACAAGTGAAATTATTGAATATTTGCCGTGCTACTCGCACTAGACAGCACAGTTAGCCACAAATGCTTCATAATCCTTTACCTTAGGTTATTCTCTGCATAACCTAATTCTTCAGTGTTTTCTGTGGTTGTGTGCCCAAGTAATCCCTCGATATGTCACGCGAGTGCAGAAACACCACAAAGTAATGTTATATGATATTCAACAAGCCAGGAAAATATGTAAACATCCGATCCGGATAAAGCATATATTGCCGTAAAGCTTAGACCCTCCGCTTTCCGGCAATGTCTCTCAAGATCAAATAGACCAATCAGGGGCTGTGATATTGCATCCTGACTGTGAAGTGATCACTAGGCAGGTTACGTGCGCAAAACACACAGACGCGTCTCACCAGACACCTGAGGGCATATTTACCACTTTCAACAGTGTTTTATGTAATGACAAAGGGTTTTCTGTAAAATTACACTGGGATTTTGCATTTATAGCACTGTATATGGGTATGGGGAGACTTTAGATTTGGGTAGGCGGAAAGTACACCAAAAAAAGGTAATATTCCTCCCTTCAGATACATTTAAATAGATATTAAATAAAACATGATACATACAAAATTCCTTTTTCAGGTATTTGCTGACATCTAGTGGAAACAGCCAAAACTGTCTGCTTGCTGCTAGGGTTTACAGGGCTTGAGTTATACACTTTCAAAAATGAATTTATGTAAAACAAATCAAAAAGCGCCTCTTTTTTTAGGAGGGTTATTACTGTTCAGACAACATATTTTTTTTTTTTTTTTTTTTTTAGCAGTGTTTTATGCAACTTCAAAGGGTTTCCTGTAAAATGACACCAAAACTGTGTATTTAGGCCAAAGTATGTGGGAATGGGAAGCTTTTTAATTTGGGTAGTCCAAATCCAGGCGGAAATCCCCCAAAATGGCAAGGATCTTTGAGAAATTTATATTTCTCAATTGCACAAATCCTTCCTAACATCCGACATTGTG